>NC_030851.1:22867606-22869961 GCF_000208745.1 Theobroma cacao | reverse complement strand
TCCGCGAGTGGTAAAATTACGATTTTGCCCCTACACTCCAAAAATCACCATAATTAAACTTTTTCACTTCCTATCATTAAATTATACTCCAAATAGTTAATCTTGGTCAAAAATTTCACTCCATTATCAAATTATTATCTTAGGTGACAAAATGATGATTTTACCCCTGAACATCAAAATTTTCAATTTTACCTCTAATGAACCCTCAAACTCCGAACAATCATTTTTAGTCATTCCTTGACTATAAAATATTAAATTTCATCCTATGATTCCTATTTGAACTAGTTCAAGGTTAAATCAACTCAAGTGTACCGTTAGTTACGATACCGAGCTTCGTCTATTCTTAGGTGCTTTCTTAGCATAATAACATGCTACTCAGTGCATATATGTCATGACATGTGTTTATAGGGTCAGGTTTTACAATATACTTGGATTTTGTGCCCCTCAAAAAGGTTGGTCCATAGAACCCGCCCACTGCAGCAAGCTAAACCTACTATACAATAAAATTTGCAATAGCATGACATGGCAATTATTTTATTTTACAGCCTCTCCAGGCAAATCAACAGTTCATACATTTTTAACACATTTACCAATCTAGCCAATCATGCCTACATTATCATAAGCCATTCGATTCAAAATACAATTTATAACACAATAAGTAGCAGTCTCCAATTACTCTTGAATTTCTTGGTTAAAATGGAATCACCTTTTAAAAGAATTCAAATTTGATCTTCAAGGGGATATTTTAAATCTTTCTCAAGATATTGATCCCCACATCACGTTAAAATTCTCTTTTCGTAAAATGTTCATTGTAAATATTTGCATGATATTTTGTATCAAAATAGCATGGTGAATATGTAATAAATTTCATGAATGCACACCACATAAACAATAAGGCACAATTTCCTTTGATGTAAATCTTTTCGAAAAGCTTGTTTCTCGGTTTAAAACACTTTATGTGTAATATATATATATTCCAAATGATTTCTAAAAATAACTTACACCCACAATTCCTTAAAATTCTATCAACGCATGCTTTCCATAAATTTTGCACTTCACGTAAAATATACATACATGTATATATATACGAAATTTTTAAAATTGACACCCCCCTACTCACCTCATAATAGTGGGATATTACTTTACTATTGATTCGTACGCGTATATAATTATTCCTATTTGTCGATCACATACTTCGTTCGGCACGCCTCCACGACAAACTTTCCTAGCAACAATTTAAACTCAGTATACTTAATCACACATTTGTATGGGCAGCAACTTAATTAAAAATTCCTTAAGCAACTTGCATATTTTTCATCCAAAATATGCACAATATTAAACTACCCATAAACCTTAAAATATAACATTAACTTACCATTGGGCCCTCTCCATGGGCTTCTCCATTTTTCGTATTTGGGCTAAGCCCATTTATTTTTATTTCCTAATGGGCCATGCCCACTTATTTTCTATTTCTTTTCTTTTCTTTTTCTTTATTTTTCTCTCTTCCACGTTTCTTCTTTTTTTTTTCTTTCCAGCCCGTCACTCCCTTCACCATCGTGGCTTCCTCTCTTCCTTTCCTCTCAAAACCGATCACCAAAAGCCTCGTTTTCTCACCCTTTTTGCTGCCATTTTTTACTCTAAAATTAGCATATTTCCAGCTCAAATTTCCAGCAACAAAACTTCTCAATTTTGGCAGCACAAAGCTGTCCAATTTTTCTGTACAAACTACTAGTAAACAGCTTAAATTTTTTCTGCATAAATTGGCAGCAAACAGCTCAAATTTTTAGCAGCCAAAGTTGTCCTTCAATGGCAACAAAAATCTCTAAAAATTTCCAGCAACATAATGTCGCGACCCGAAACCTCCCTTAGGCCCATGACAACCGCTGTGAAGTCTCGGTAAACCTTCATTACTCGGTATATCCATCGAAACCTCACAAGGCTCTTGCATCAGTTTTCGACCTCCCTTGTGAGCAATAGTTACTAAATATTGAGTTTTAAGAGAATAGAAACCATTTTAGATCGAAAATAATCAAAATAAAATTTTCGCCACACAGGGGTATTTTGGTCATTTTTATCAAAAAAATTTCGAAACCTAATAAAAATACAACGTATGGTAGAAAATATCCATTGCCGATTTAAAATAAATTTTTGTAATCTAAATCATCCATTTAGAGTGAAAAGTTGGCTAACTAGACTAAATAAAAATATTTGATAATATATTTCATTTTCTTATAAAACAATTTTTATAGAACTATACATAAATAATTTTTGTAGCGTGAGAACAAAATAAATTCATACATACTATAATTTACAAAGTTATAATGTACAATAATAATTACAATGACAAGTGGCCCA
>NC_030851.1:22824795-22852946 GCF_000208745.1 Theobroma cacao | reverse complement strand
CAAGAACAAAAGCATGGGTAAGCTAGGTATCAAGGAGAATTAAAGAAATTTTAACTTACCTAGCTTGTTTCCTTGATTTCTTCACTTTTTCTTTGAATTTCCACCTAGGTTTTCTTGTTTTTCCTTTTGTTCTTCCTTTTTTCTTGTTGCTGGATGCCTAGGCCGAATATGGTGAGGGAATTGGGGATTTAATGGGCTGATTTCTATAGAAAATAATAAAATAATCAAGCATGCCGTGTGTCACACGCTTATTGGCCCAAATTTTTAACTTTTTGACTTTTTCTTCTTAATTTTCCACCACAAATATTCTGGTATTTATCCAATCCTACCACAATTAAAATCCCTTGGCCTTGACAAGTGCTGGGGTGAAAATTTTACCGATTTGCCCCTGGGGCGAAAAAAATTGCTATTTTGCCCTTTTACTCCGAAATGTACCGGAATCTCATTATTTATACTTTTCAACCTAAAATAACACTAATATTGATCAATATTAACCAAATGGAGCAAAAATTGTTTTAAAAAAATTTTCGTTTAGTCTTTTAGTGGCAAAATTACCATTTTGCCCTTGTGCTCCATAAATACCGAGAATCACAATTTTTCACTGCTAAACATCATTTTATACTCCAATAATCATAAATATATTTCATATAATTATTCTTGGTCAAATGTGATCAAATCTTGGCTAAAAATCTCAATTTTATCATCAAATGGTAAAATAACTGTTTTGTCCCTAATTGGTCAATTTTCTGATGGACTCCAAACTGGACCTTGAACTCCAAATCACTATTCTAAGCCATTCTGTTGGTTTTAAATTTTCAAATTCCTCTTAGAATTTCTATTTGAACTAGTTCAAGGCTCGATTTAACTTAGTTGTACCACTCGGTACAATACCGTCTTTTAATCGAGCTTGACAGGGTCTCACAGCTCTTATACGAACATTGTAATGACCTTTCCTCGGTCACTACCGACGTCCGAGACCTCCGAAATATCCCGTTAAGTCTCGAACAAGCCTTAATGAAATTTCTCAATAACTCATTGTACACTTTTACTAAACCATATTAATGTTTGAACCATATATGTTCATAACGTGAATTCAACACCAAGCATAGCCATTAAAATTTGACTTTAAGTCATGATATCATAATTAAATACATTGAGTTCAAAAAAACCCAAATTTTTGTTTATATCAAAACTAATATTTGTTTACATAGTAAAATCAAGTACTACAACTCAACCTCTAATAGCGGAGCGACTCAGGATAAAATGCTATGAGATGTCTTTACCTATTTGCGATGGACCGTACGCACCGACGATTACACGCTAGACCAATCCCTGTTTGCAAAAAAGGGAAAAAGAAGGGTGTGAGTCTCACAGACTCAGTGATCATCGACACCGTGAGTAGAGGATAGATGAGAAACAAGCAAATAGCAGATCAGTTGAATATTAAAATGCAAGATTATAAAAACAATTTATTTCAAATGGGGAGTTTGTGCCTTATGTGAAATACCGAGGAATTCTTACGCATTATAACTACTTCAATTGGTAAATCAACCAAGGTAGATAAAAATTTTCGCTACAAAACAGATCAATAACCTTATTCAAGTCAATCATTTGAAATATTGAATTAAACAATTTTACATAAAGAAAATTCCATCGTCAAAATCAATTGACATTTTATTCAAATCAAATCAATGTATTCGGCAATCTCCCATGAAATCGAATGTTAATCAAACTCATACGTAAATCACAAATCACCTCGCACTCGAGGAGTTAAAATTCATTTCACCATAAAAATAAGGGGAGCTGCAGAAAAACTGTTAAATTTCGTTTTCACCATGCAAAGAAATATGAGTTTGAAAACTCAGAGATGCTTCTCTTGAGTAGGGAATGAATATAAACTCGTGGTCTCGTTACCACGTAATACATCCCGGAGTCTCGCTCCACCAGATCCCACATGCCATGGCAGTCTCATGATGTTGGCTGACATCGGAGAATCAAGCGGTCGCAACTGCATAATCATTTGGTGGCCTAGCCACACATACATATATCACAGGTCGTGGCCCCAACCACACCTAACCGCCGGTCGGTGACCCAATGGTTCTCTAGCTAGAGCTCACTCGTGCACGAGGGTCACATTTAACCGATGTGACACCCGACCTACTCTCGACGCTCTCAGTTTGTAAAACCATTTTGCAATTGTGTTATGTCCTTAAAAGCTCGTCTCAAAATTATTTTCTAAAGCATTCATCACAAGGTATGATAAAATCTATCATTTTCTCAAAATATATTTATACATGAATTTTAGAACAATAATTTGCATGGTGAATAAGCAATATAACCATGAATGCACACTGCACATATATATAAGGCACATTTTGATGTAAAACAATGTGAAGGGCTTGCTTCCCAATTTTTTAAAACACTTTACATATAATTTATACATATATATATTCAAAACAATTTTTGAAATCATTTGCATTCACAATTCTCTAAAATGTCTACCAGCACATGCTATCCACAAATTTTTGCATTTAAAATAAATCATACTTATAGATATATATTTACGAAAATTTTAAAATTGGCACCCCCTACTCACCTCACAATAACGGGATGTTACATCGCTATTAATTCAAAGATGTATCGAGCTACTCCTTTTTAACGGTCGTCCGTTATTTGCTTCAGCCTTTCACCATAGTGCACCACTTATTTATTTCTCCAAAATATTGAAACCCACTTAATTAATATATCTATATATATTATTTTATTCTAGCATCATTATTATATATATATATATATATTCTTTCCTTTTCCTTTCTTTTCTTTTCTTTTCTTTCTCTCTTTCTCTTTCTCCTCTCTCCCGTCGGTCAGCAGCACGTTGCTTGTATTTCTTTTTCCTTTCTTACATGCACAAGTTGGCCACAACTTCCTCCTCTCTCCTCCTCTCATAATCGACAACAATTTCTTGCTTCTTTCAACCAAAAATTTTTAGCAGCCAAAGCTGCTCATATCAACATCAAAATCAATAGCCAAGTTGCTCTATTTTTCCTAAAAAATCAACAGCTAAGCTGCTCTATTCTCCCTCCAAAAATCAGTAGCTAAGCTGCTCTATTCTCCCTCCAAAAATCAGTAGCTAAGTTGCTCCTTTCCTCCCGTAAAACTCGGTAGCCAAAGCTTCAAAGATCAGCAGCCAAAATGCACCCTCAACCTTCAAAATCAGTAGTCAAAACCGCATCTTTCAGCCTTCAAAATCAGTAGCTAAAGCTGCTCCTCTCACCCTTAAATTGAAAAGAAAACAACTCTCATTTGGTCCCTAAATGGCAGCAAAACCGCCCCCTCAACTTAGCTCCTTCTCCTCTCCCTTTCTTTCTCACCACTCGACTTTCTCTTCTTTTCTTTTGGCTCTTTTTGTTCTCCTTTTGCTCTCTTATCCCCGACGCTTCTTCTTGTTTCTTTTTCTTCTCTTCCACTAACCGACTTCTATTTTTCTTCTTCTTTACTTTATTTATTTACTTATTTATATAATTTTTTTCTCCATTTGTTTTCCAATTTGGCCACCCCCCCCCCCATCTTTCTTTCTTTCTTTCTTCACCTTGTTCCACATGGCCGGCCCCTCTTCCATCATATAAAATAAAAAGTTTTTGACTCTTTTTATTGACCACATGGGCGGCTGCCCATGTTGGTCTTTATTTATTTATTTATTTTTTATATATACATACTTGTATTATTATTTTACTATTTGTTTATTTTATTTCTTCTATTTAATTCCACTACATAATCTTTAATCTTTCAACCTTTATATTTTAAATTCGATCCTTTTGATAAGTCTAAAAATTTTAATTTTCATCTATCTTCTTTCCTTTGTACGTGTACTACCAAAATATCAAAAGTGCACTTGAACGTGGTATTACCATAATATTTAAATATTTACTTATCCGCGTTGGCTCGACTTAGCAAAACACGCATATTTCACTTTCGTCGTTCATCCCCAAAAATTTATTTGTATTTCTTCTCCCCCACTTGGATCAACCATATGATCCTTCTTCATGATTGATTTTGATTTCGACATCCGGTTAAATATTAATATTTTAATATTATTTTATTAATAAAATATTATTTTATTCTAAAAATTTCCTCTTGTCTCCTTGGTACCTAAAATACCTTATTATGCCTCAATTGACTTCCGAATCACCTTTTATCTCGCAAATTCTCCTTCGATAAAAATATTATTATTTTGTTATTATTTCCTTGTGTGCGAAATATTTTATCCTAAACTATTCCTTTCATCTTTCATCACTTTTAAACATTATAATTGGCCTCAATTCATGTTTGATAAGCTTTATTTGTCACCATATCAAAGATGGGGTAGTACACCAATCATCTTCAGCATATAGGGTCTAATAGAACTGCCTTCTGCCATCTTGCATCGGAATAGTTCTTTAGAGATCTCATATCTCTCAGTGCGCCCCTCTTTATCGAACAGTTCTCTAAAGTGAAGAATCATGGATTGGACATCCATATGTTCATGCTGCTTTTGGAGCTCAGGGGTCATACTGTCTAGCATCACACATGCTGCCTGATCATTGTCATCCTTATGATGTTGATATGCTTCCTTATCCTCAGCACTAGCATCAGTAGCAGGGACTGGTGGAATTGGAGTGTCAAGGACATAGAATTTCTTCTCTTGTTTCAAGACGATCTTGAGGTTCCGAAACCAATCGAGGAAGTTTGGGCCAGTGAGTTTATTTACATCCAAGATGCTCCGCAGTGACAGATTATTAACCATGTATATAAATTATGCCTAAATAGATAAAATAAAGCAATAAGTAAACATCATGCATAAACTATTTAAAACAAGGTTTTAAAATTTTTAAATAGTTCTCCCACTATTTTTTAAAAGATGATAACCCTCCATATTACCTCGAGAGATCTCTACTAGGATTCTCTTAGTGGGCTAGGATCCCATCCACATAGTCATGGCCTTGAGTGTGCTCAACAAACCATGATAGGTAGATTAGGTAGGTAATTGAGCTTACCAATTGTATCTCTATACAACTCCTAGATCAGCTAGGTGACAACACATTGCCTAAACATATCATATATATTTCGCCTAGCCTTTGCCTTTAGTTTCCATAATAATCAAGTTTCCAAGCATCTAGATTTTATGAAATTAGTTGAGTAAGACCCACCAATAGCTCAAACATACTCGTGTAAAAGTGTGGCCTTGAGTGTTCTCAACAAGCCTCCAATTAAAAGAGTAGCCAGGTTATCTTGCTATATGGTGGAAGACAACTTAATCGTACGTGGTATGTGACTCAATATTTACCAAGGAATTTTATCCTTTTCGTTTCATTAAGGTCTCATTTGATTAGCATGCATAGCATTTAATATATCGCATAAAATTAAATCTATGACATGCTATTCTACTAAGATGGTTATGGACTTTCCTACTCTAGTTTCCTTGAGCCATAAAAGGAAACTGGTTGGTCAAATCTTAGGGGATAACATACATTAAGCACTTCATGCCTTAGCTTGCATCCACCTTTAGCTCTTCATGGCACCTTTGATCTTTATCTTTAGATTTACAAAATTTCTTTCCTAATCTAATCCTATTTCTAATTACAAATGAATATAGAAACCTCGAGTTACATTTGAGGGGAGTTAGATGAGAAGAGAATTTTACAAACCAAGAATGTAAGAAATAAGGTATGGTTCACAAACCCTATTCGAAAAGATTTCCACAAATAGCAGTTTAACCAAACATCCACAATCATATTGGGTCTATAGTCCATAACCATCAACAAACATCCACAATTTAGTTATAAACATATAAAGTAAACATGCTCAATATGATGATGATCTGGCATTTCATTTGAAAAATATCACTCAACCATTGAGGATCATAGTTCAAATCATTTGATGCTTAGGTTTGAAAAGATTTAATAATTTTTAAAAAATAATTTTTTTAAATTACTTAGTAAGGGAATTGATCATATCAAGGCCTTTAGCTAGTTCAAATCATATTTGAATTAATTCTTTTAGTAGGTTCTTTCTAATTAAACTTCTTTAATTAGAAACCTAAACCAATTTATTAAACTTCCTAATTTGAGTATCTATCATAAACCATTTTTAAAGGTTTCATGATCCAAATCACGTGTCTTAAATATTTTAGGAAGGTCCTTATCCACCTTTGAATCTTGTATTATCCATTCACTAATTATAAAGTTCAAATCATTGTTAGAAGTCCTAATTTATTAGTAAATTTATCTTAATTAAAATCTATCCTAATTGGATTAGGATGTCATCAACTCAAGTTGACTTTCAATTTTAATTGAAATTATCTAATCTAATTAGATGTGGATATATTTAAATCATAATCCCTTAATTTAGGGAGTCCTCATCAAATGAGGAAGACTTAATATTTTTGGAGATTTAATATCAATCAATTTAAAATTGATTGATTCCATCAAGGCTTCAAACTCCTTGATTTTAGGCATGTATCCCTAACATTTAGGAGTCAATGATCAACTAAGAAAATAATCCTTCCTGATCATTGAGTGTCCAATTTCTCCAGGAAACAACCTTTTTCCATAAAGTGGTTGCATCCATGGCAATGGGAGGTGCAACATCCATGTGTGGCAGCACCATGCACAACCTTTGCCATGAGTGCCGTTTCACATGTAAAGGACATTCCTTTAATTTAGTTAAGTGTCCAGCCACTCAAAAATTAATTCAAATTCAAAATTTTATCCTTTAATTGAACCTTTCAAATGAGGATAATATTCTGAAATTTTCAGAATTAATTTTGCAAGATTATCTTGCCATTCAAAACCGATTTCCAAGCTATAATTATTCTCTGAACTGTTTTCAAACTTTCAATAATAAATATCCTAAATCAGCTTGTTTGTCCATGAAAATTTCCAGAAATAATCCTCATTGAACATTTTAATAAAGTTAATTTTCTAGAATTTTTCAGAATTAATTTCAAGAGTTTCCTGTCAATTAAAACTGAAATTCATGCCAAAACAATGAGCTGGACAGATTTATATTTGCACCAATTTTCTTTCTTGAAATCAGCATGTTTGACCATGATATTTTCGAGAAATAATCCTTATTGAACAGTTTAATAAAGATAATTTTCCTGAAATTTTTCAGAATTAATTTCCAAGACTTTCTTGTTAATTAAAACAGAAATTCACGTCATAACAGTGAGCTGGACTGCTTTCACTTTTTGCTCCAATTTCTTGCTTAAAATCAGCCTATTCAATCATGAACATTTCATGATTTTGCTGTCCACATATCCAGCAATAAATGTGTAACAATTACACATTTCATTTGCTGGAAATTAAGCACAAATAGAAGCAGAATTCTGCACCTAAAACCGTGTGTGTGCTGCCTTACAAGACAGCCTCCAAAACCGTGCCTTATGGTGTCCCTTTTTCTTGTGCTTCCTTTGCACAATGTAAAACACTCATTGGTTAAGTCTATATATGATTCAAATAAGTCAATATAAGATTAAAGGAGGGTACAAAGGTTGCTGGACAGAATTAAATGAAATTGGCAAAGCAGATTTTTTTTTGAAAAATCGATTTTAGCAAAATCACACCAAATCAAAATACAAAACAATTATTTGTTAATCAAGCATCCATTGAACATGATCAAGCACTCAAATGGCATGAAAGGGGCTCTGATACCACTATTGGGTGAGGGCTGATCATGCATCAAATGCAAATAAAATGCAGCGAAAATAAATTTAAAAAATAAATTTGTGCCTCACCCTCCTAGGATCTCTTTCATGCTAAATTGAGTACATAATTAAATTAAAAATAAAAGTATATGATCAGATCACTTTACCTAAATAACAAAGGTTGATGAATCCTTTGTTAAACCACCAAATCAGCCTTCAAAAAAGCTCAACCGCCTCAGCCCGGTTGTTGCAAACCAAAGCTGTCCAAGGGATCCTTGTGCAGCCTCTAATGGTGATCCACACCAATGAATGAGAAAATCTTTCTGTAAGGATTGGAAATGTTAAGCCTTGACAATGTGCTAGCAAATATGAGTTTCATAAACTCATAATCCACACAAAATTGTGGGCCTGAACACACAAAAACAAAGTGAATGAAAAACTATTTTTCTTCACCCAAGGAACGGCAAGAGAAAAGAATTTCTAATGTGCCGTTCACTCTTTTTTTTTTTCAACCGTTCTCCACTACTTTGTTTGGAGGCTATAGCAAGGTATTTATACCTTGGATTAATTTTAAATCCTAATTACAAAACTATTTTGTAATTGCCAATTAATCTAATAATTTGATTAAAGAATTTAATTAAGTCCTTAAGAAACCCAATTAACTTAATTATTTAATTTAATCAATTAGGCCCAATAACTTAATAAAACAATTTAATTAGTTAAGCCCAACAATTTAATTAAACAATTTTAATCAAGTAGGCCTAATGACTTACTTTAAACAAATTCAATCAATTAGCCCCAATAACTTAATTGTTTAATTTAATTAATTAGGCCCAATGACTTAATTAAACAATTTAATTAATTAGGCCCAATGATTCAATTAAACAATTTAGTTAATTAGGCACAACTTAATTAAACAATTTTAATCAAGTGATTGAGAAGCTCATAACTTCTAATTTGATTAAGTCCAACTTAATCACCTCTCCCATTTTATTTTCAACATTCATTTTAGGTGTGTGACCCATTAGGCTTCTAACATGTTGGCAATGAACTCAACATATAATTCTTAAGTTAAACTTAGAATTAGATAAATTTAAACTACTTTAAATTTATCATTAATCAAGTTAAATACCTAGAGTTCATAGACCAAGACTAGGATCTAGCAATCCATCATGGCCACCCAACTGTTAGAAGAGTCAAGATGGTTTGACTCAACCTTTCATTGATCAGCCTTTCAGCGTAATTCATTCACTCATCATATATCCCGGAGATGATAAGAGCATGGTGTAGTGTCTACTCTTATTGATCTCCATATTCGTTCTTAAAGTTTGATCATCAGCTTTATAAAGACTTATGAAACTCTTTTCATAAACTTTAAGTCGCCTTGGACAAGGACTTCAATAAACTAATATCAACCAAGAACAGCGAGGATATGTCCCTTGCATCACTTGGGGTGATGATTCCTATCTTGACCACTCATTTGCCTCCAAATGCTTCATGCTATACCCAAAGCATCCTGTTTAGGCATCCTTGGTTAGTTACCTGTAGGGATGAAATCAAAGCATAGTACTCCACACATAAAATAACCTGGTGTCTCAAGTCTAGGGAGTATTTACACAACTAACACATGAGAAGTATTGCATAGACACTTGAGTGAAATACCAAATGCACTTCTCATGGAGGGTCATGTTCAGTGAACTTGCTCTCCTAGGCAAGCACCTACATTCTAGTTCCAAGTATCTCTATACTTCAACCTATGAGATCGGTTGCTTACTTCTCAAGTAAAGAACATAGAATGTACTAGTCTCTAAGTATCATTGATGTCCAGTCTCAATGATACATTAACCGGGAACATTTTGAGATTATGCTTTGATGCATAAGGATCTCATAACTGCAACCCATTACAGTTCCCTTGCAAGGCATATTAATCTCATGGACTTCATCCAATTAGACTTATAACTTGTTATAATAGATGTCTTATTGATGAAGGAAAACCTTTAATCATTCAACATGAATGATGTTGTTGCATGATTAGAATCAAGCCTTAACCAATTTCAATTGGTTGCAAGGCTCATCCCAACACATAGTTGATCATGGACTCACAACATTTAGGGGTTTATATAATTAAGTTTGGAATGAGAAATTTTAGAAAGAAACCCTCGGCTAGAGAGAAACCTTCATCCAGCTAATAACTCAAGCCCAAATTTTGTTGCAGTAAGAATGCCTTTTCGCTGCAGCGAGGACCCATCGTTTCATTTGACATGCTTGTATATTACTGAAGCTTTCATTCCTCAAATTCTTTGTTATGTATGGATTCATCATTATCGAGTGATTTACCATTTAAGGGTTTAATGAGGGGTTTTAATCAGAATGAAACTAAATTACATTGTTTTGAAAATAAATACATCATGATTTCTTTAAACGTTCCTTCTCATTTGCTTGTTCTCTTCTTATGTTCACTCACTGGGTTTATACTCACCGTTTTCAACTTCATGTTTTCAGATCAAGAGGCAGCCGGTAACTAGGTCGAGGTGTCCTCATAGACTTGCATCCATCTGTTGGTAGGTATCAATGGCATTCGGTAGCTGCACCTTTGCTATGGTTGCTCCGTTGGAAGTCTAGAGTCCTTTTTGTTGAACACACGTGCCCTGATGTAAATTGTTAAGACATGTATGTATATATCTTAAGCGAATAGATGTTTGTATTGATTAATGTTGCCACTATGTAATGGCACAGATGACATTATTTTGAATCATATAAATGTGAATATATAGTCGATAGAAAAGTATTTACATACTCGTTAGTGGAAATTACGAAATACGGTTGTAAGAACGAATAATGAAATCGATGAATGGAGTCATGTAAATAAGCTTGCTTGGGCTTAGTGGGCTACGTCCATAGGGCCCATGCACCGGTCATGGCTTGGAATTTGGGTTGTGACACTTAATTTGAGAAGTTAGGTAAAAGTCAGCCTATTCCACCACCTTGGGTTGAGCAAGCACCAAATTTGAGTTAAAGCCACTACAACCTCATCTTAGGAAAAGGTTACTTTCACACCTTAAACATTTTCCATGCAAACTCAAACCTCTTTAAAGGGTGAATGAAGACCTCAACCAAAGTCAAGTTATTGACTATAAAGAAGCACTACTTAGGAGATAATCCAAGCTTTCGAAACTCTTATTTTTTCCTTTCTTTTCATTTATTTTTATTTTATTTATTTATTTCTCTACATTAATCTTTATTTATTTTCTTTTTGTTGTAAAAAAAATCATCCAAAAAGTGATAATAAGGAAGATGACAATAAGGAAGAGGAGGAGAATTATAGCTTCACCAAATTCAGTCAACCATTAGGGGAGTACTCTTTACCTTTCTTTTATTTTTTCTAACATTGAGGACAATGTTTAGTTTAAGTTTGGGGGGGCAAAGTTATTATTTTTCTGGTGGTGAATATTTTGTGGAAGTTTTAGATTTAGTTTTATTTACATGTGTATCTAGATTTATAAATAATTTAGGATTAGTTTGTAAATGAAATTATTACTTGTTCAAATTTTAGGAATCAAAAGTAAAGTGGTGGCAATATCCGATGATTTCTCTATCCAATGATGATAATTAGTTGTCTTGAATTCTTAGCTTGTAAAACCCGACCCTATAAACACATGTCATGACATACATGCACTGAGTAGCATGTTATAACGCTAGGAAAGTCCCTAAGAATAGACGAAACCCGGTATTGTACCTAACGGTACACTTAAGTTGATTTAATCTCGAACTAGTTCAAATAGGAATCATAGGATGAAATTTAATATTTTACAGTCCAAGAATGACTAAAAATGATTGTTCGGAGTTCGAGGGTTCATTTGGGGAAAAATTAAAAATTTTGATGTTTAGGGGTAAAATCGTCATTTTGCCACCTAAGATAATAATTTGATCATGGAGTGAAATTTTTGATCAAGATTAACTATTTGGAGTATAATATAATGATAGGAAGTGAAAAAGTTTAATTTCGATGATTTCTAGAGTGTAGGGGCAAAATCGTAATTTTACCACTCGCGAACAAAATTTGAGATTTTGAGAGAATTTAGATCACATTTGACAAATTGGAGAATGGTATGAGTATAAGGGATGAAAAATATGTCTATGGGCAATTTTTCAATTTTTGGGGCAAAAATGTAATTTTTGACTTTTACGGGGGTAAAAGTGTAAATTTCAAAAATTACTCCACCAAGACTTTGGATAAGTCTGAGAATTTTATCTAAGCTATGGATATGTGGGACAAGTGTATGGTGAAAATTTGGAAACAAATGGATGGCTAGAATTTAAGGAATTAATAAAACATTAAAAAAATGAATAAAATAATATTATATTATTTTAGCCTTTAAAAAGGTCAAAATTCCAGAATTCTCATCTTCTTCAAGCCGTCCAAAACAAGAGAGAAAAGGGAAAAAAGAAATAAGAACCCTAGCTGAAAAATTTGGGGAAAATCAAGAGAAATCAAGAAGTCAAGCATTAAAAAGGTAAATTTCATTGATTTTCCTTGTGATTTTCACTACCCATGCATTTTTTTCTCATTTCCATGCAAAATTAGAAAGTGGGTATGGACACCCATGCTGGCCAAACCTCCATGGATGAGTTTTGAGCTTGAGTTTTGGTTGATTTTAATTGAATTAAGTGATTTTAGTTAAGTTTTATTGTAATATAGCAAAAATAAGCTAGAGAAATAATTTTCTCCTATTGAAACCCATTATGCCGAATTTTTTAGGGGAATATTGGCTGCTGATCTTGATGATTATTTGAGGAATTATGATGAATAATAATGAATTATGAGCCAAGAAAAATAATGGGAATTTTCGAAGCAAAAATATAAATTTTTACCCACTAGGGGTATTTTCGTAATTTGCTATCGAAACTGATAATTTGCACCACACTGAGGAACATTGAGTCAATTTGGGTGCAGTTGAGGTATAGAAACTGAAAAAAAATTAATTTGGAGTTAAACAGACGCGTATCGCAATTTATCGAGTAAAGTGCCAAAAATAGGTTAATATCGTGTTTAAGCCGTTTTAGGCTATTGCATTTCATACCATGCATTAGTATAAGATTTAAGTCAATTATATAGTGATTTAGCATATATGTGATGAATTGTGTAATTTTTGCAATGTGTCAAGGAGGAAGGCCTTCCGGTAAAGGCAAGGAAGTCGTACCTGATGAACAGTGATCGAGGCACCTAGAAAGCATTTAATTTGTACAAACGGTGAGTGAACCTATTATTATTGTAAATTATCTAGAGTTTATTTTTAAATGCTCTTTATGTATTTTATGAAACAAAAATGAGATTAAAATGAGACTCTTGATGTTTTAGAAATAAATGTGACAAATAAATATATTGTGTTGATTATCTGAAATAAGAAACTTTTGATCATGAAATTGAGTAATTGGAGGCTGCCAATTGTCTTGAAAAATATATTTTCCTATGAATGGCTTATGATATATGAGTATGTGTGGCTATATTTTATAATTGCATTGGGAATTTATGTAAGCTGTCTTTTACTATGCAGGCTGGGTAAATAAATAAAAGCCACGTTATACTGTCTAAATTTTATTAAAGTTGGTGGGTTTAGTTACCGCAGTGACGGGTTTTCGTGGACTACCTATTAGAAGGGCATGGTAAACTTGGTTATATAGTTCCTCCGATTGTAGAGGCGAGGAGGGTAACTCTCGGGGTAGTGTTAGAGCTCACTTCACGTTGAACCCCCACGTGAATGTGTAACTCTGCCAACGCCAAGGAACGGCTTGTTTTCAAAACTAACATGTGTTTAACATGTAAATATCTTAACAACCTTGGCGGACTCGGTTAGATGCCTCGGCCAAGGTATCCTCAAGGACTAGTTTTTCGCTTGAGCCCTGTTTATAATAAAAGTCATGATCCTTAACAACTGTTTTGGTAAATTACAAATATTTTATGGTTTAAGAAATAAATTGAAAACCTTATGAAATGGTTTGTGATTTGTTATTTAAACTAGCCTCCATTTTACTCACCTTTAGATATTTATAATAATGTCTGTTTACTCATTGGGATTGCAAAATCTCACCCACCTCCTTTCCAAATATTTCAAGCCTGTGGTAGCTTGTAGATACTCGATTTTGTCGAGGATTCCAATTGACCCCTTTATCTCATAGACAGTAAGTTACTATCACCAACACTTGGTGTATTTATGGGCCACTTGTCATTGTAATTATTATTGTACATTATAACTTTGTAAATTATTATATGTATGAATTTATTTTACTTACACGTGTTTTTATAAATATTGTTTTATATAAAATGCTATATTTTAATCAATATTTTAAATAGTAATATTTGTCTATAAATCCTTCTAAAATAATTTGGTCTTTTGATTTACTAGAGTCGAAAATGACTGGTAATTGTTTAAAATAGAATGTTTAACAACGATTGCTCATAGAAAAGGCAAGAAATTGATACGTAAGCCTTGCGGGGTTTCGTTGACATTCCGAGTAATGAGTGTAAATCGAGACGTCGCGACGGTTGTCATGGGCCCGAGGGAGGTTCCGGGTTGTGACATAACTTTTGGTGAATAAAGTTTTTGTCACGAACCAAATTTCGGGCCATGACTGGAGCATGGGCCCAATGGACATAGTCCACTAAGCCCAAGCAAGCCTATCGAATTATTCTACTCATCATACCATCAAGTATTGTTAAGTCACAAATTGTAACTTTAAACCAAAATAGTAATATATATTGCCAACTCGTACTGGCATTACTCATTTAAAATATACATACGTTGCCTACAACATGTATCTTAATAATTTACATCAAGTTTGTCTATACATCTCAAAAAGAAGACTCGATTTCCAGCGGAGGGACTCGGATGAATGTACCGCTACTGAATGCCAAGACACCTACGAAAAGATGGACACAGGTCTACAAGGTTACCTCGTCCTAGTTACCGGCTGCCTCATGATCTGAAAACACGAATTTGAAATGGTGAGTATAGACCCAGTGAGTGAACAAGGAAGGGAACAAGCAACAACAAAGGAAAATTTAAAATCATGATGCAATATAGAAATCAAATTGGGCAAGAAAGCATGAAATTTTCACAATATCGACCCTTGGCCGAATCTTCAATGATGTACAATGATGAAGAACTGATTTTTATTCTAAGAGAAATGAAGAGAAAATGATGAAAATTGGTTAAATGTGATAGAAAAACAAAAGTGGAAAATTTACGTAGTTAATGTCCCATTTTTGGCCAAATTTTCCAAGGAGAAAAGTGAGCTGATTTTGGTGATTTTAGAGGATTATTGGCTGATATTTAATGGTTAGAAATGTTGGAGAGAAAATGGGATAATTTAGAGCTAAAATAGAGCACGTTAGCAATTTATCGAGTAAAGTGCCAAAAATAGGTTAATACTGCGTTTAAGCCGTTTTAGGCTATTGCATTTCATACCATGCATTAGTATAGGATTTAAGTCAATTATATAGTCATTTAGCATCAATGTGGTAAATTGTGAAATTTTTACAATGTGTCTAGGAGGAGAGCCTTCTGATAAAGGCAAGGAAGTCATACCCGACGAATAGTGATCGGGGCACCTAGAAAGCATTTAATTTGTACGAACGGTGAGTAAACCTATTATTATTGTAAATTATCTAGAGTTTATTTTTAAATGCTCTTCATGGATTTTATGAAACGAAAATGAGATTAAAATGGGATTTTTGATGTTTTAGAAATAAATGTGACAAATAAATATATTGTCTTGATTTTATGAAATAAGAAACTTTGATTATGAAATTGAGTAATTGGACGCTATCAATTGTCTTGAAAAATATATTTTCCTGTGAATGGCTTATGATATATGAGTATATGTGGCTATATTTTATAATTGCATTGGGAATTTATGTAAGTTGTCTTTTACTATACAGGTTGGGTAAATAAATAAAAGCCACGTTATACTGTCAAAATTTTATTAAAATTGGTGGGTTTAGTCACTGTAGTGACGGGTTTCCGTGGACTGCCTATTAGAGGGGCACGGTAAACCCAGTTATATAGTTACTCCGATTGTAGAGGCGAGGAGGGTAACTCTTGGGGTAGTGTTAGAGCTCACTTCACGTCGAACCCCCACGTGAATGTGTAACTCAGCCAATGCCAAGGAACGACTTGTTTTCAAAACTAACATGTGTTTAACATGTAAATATCTTAACAACCTTGGTGAACTCGGTTAGATGCCTCAGCCAAGGTATCCCCGAGGACTAGTTTTAGCTTGAGTCCTGTTTTTAATAAAAGTTATAAGCCTTAACATCTGTTTTGGTAAATTAAAAATATTTAATGGTTTAAGAAATAAATTGAAAACCTTATGAAATGGTTTGTAATTTGTTGTTTAAACTTGCCTCCATGTTACTCGCCTTTAGATATTTATGATAATGTCTGTTTACTCATTGGGATTGCAAAATCTCACCCACCTCCTTTCCAAATATTTCAGGCCTGTGGTAGCTTGTAGATACCCGATTTTGTCGAGGATTCCAGTTGACCCCTCTATCACACAGACAGTAGGTTACTATCACCAACACTTGGTGTATTTATGGGCCACTTGTCATTATAATTATTATTGTACATTATAACTTTGTAAATTATTGTATGTATGAATTTATTTTACTTCTCAGTTACAAAAGATTACTTACACGTGTTTTTATAAATATTGTTTTATATAAAAATGCTATATTTCTGTCTTTTGATTTACTTGAGCCGAAAACGACTGAAAATTATTTAAAACTGATATGTAAGCCTTGCGGGGTTCTGAATGGTATTTCAGGTAATGAGTATCAATCGGGACATTGCGACAGTTGTCATGGGCCCGAGGGAGGTTTCGGATCGTGACATTATCAGCACAAAGTAGATAGAAATCATATGCTGACAACAGACAACGAGACTTGGAGTTTCAAGTGGGAGATCGCATGTTTTTGAAAGTCTCACCAATAAAAGGCGTAATGAGGTTTGGCAAGAAAGGAAAATTAAGTCCTCGGTATATAAGACCTTTCGAGATCTTAGAAAGGGTTGGAGCAGTGGCTTATCATTTGGAGCTACCATCAGACCTCTCGAATATTCACCTCGTATTCCATGTGTCAATGCTTAAGAAGTATAACCTAGATCCATCTCATGTAATACAGTATGAAACCATCCAATTGCAAGATGATTTAACCTATGAGAAGCAATCAGTGGCTATCCTTGATAAGCAAGTCAAAAAGCTCTGTTCAAAGGAAGTTGCATCAATGAAAGTGTTATGGCAAAACCACACTAGCGAGGATGTAACGTGGGAAGCCGAGGAGGAGATGCGAACAAAGTATCTGCACCTCTTTAATAAATAAAGGTATGCTACCTTATAGTTCGATTTAAATTCGGGGACCAAATTTTTTTTATTAGGGGAGAATGTGAGACCTTGATCTTTATAGACTCATAGCTAGAAGTAGACGGGATATCACGGACTAAGGGTAATTTTGTCATTTCCTTAGTGAGCCCCTAAAAGTATGCTTTCAAACAATATTAAGGCCTAAGTAGGCCTAAGGCATAAATGAATAATGAAAATAAGGATAAAATGACAAAGGAAATTGAAATAATGATGATTTCCAAGGTAGGGGCAAAATAGTCATTTTTTCATCTCAACTCGAAATTTTAAGTTTCGTGAACTTGAGTATTTCTAAACTATTATGGACTTTGTCCTAGTGTCAAAAGAGTAGAAAGATTGCACAAAGGATTGGAGGAGAACAAGCCAACTTGTTAAGGATATTTTTGTAATTTAAGTAGAGTTTGGATAAGCTTTAGCTATAAATATCATTTTTCCAATAGCTTCTTCATTTCTCCAACAGCTTCTTCTTCTTCTCATCCCAACTCAAGTTTCTTTCATCCTCCATGAAAGCTTATCTCAAAGCTTCCATCACCCTCTCAGGTTAACCTCAAATTTCATGTTTTTACACACCTTGTTATAAGGTTTTTTATACTCTTTTACTCTTTCACCTTAAAAAAAAACCCTCAAAAGTCTTACTCCTATACTTTCTCTCACTAGCTAGGAGTTTTAGAGAGAGAAAGAGAGAGCTTCTACAATAATTTGAAAATTCTTAGAAAGGGATTCAATTATAAAGCTACCAAGGTGAGTAGTGAAGTAGAGTTGATTTTTAAGTGTTGAGAATGGCTAGTGATTAAACTTGTGAGTGTTTTGTAGATGACGTTGTTTATTCATTTTAGAGTGATTAGGATAGTGAAAATAGATAGCCACTTAATGGCAATTGGAAGCTAGTTAGTAGATAGCTTTTAGAATATATAGTTATGTGAATTGAGTTAATTGTGATGCTAATGTGATGATAGGTTCCAACAAAGCCCCACCGCCCCATTTGGACCATTAGAGGAAGTTGGAGTTGGGTAAAGATTTAACAAATACCAGTGAGTGAACTTGCATTTCAAAATGTTTTGGGAAGTACCTACATGTTTAAATAAATCATTTGAAAGTTTCATTTGTTTTTGCTTTAAAATATACTTGGGGAACAAGCCCTTGATGAAATGTTTCTATCTTGTGAAATGTGCAATATGAATAGTTCATGCGTTCTCACATTATATTGATATGTATATTATGCTTTGGATGCTCATTTTGTGTGATAATGAGGACCCAGTTATGTGCGGTGTGGGAGTGCACATAAGCTGATGATGATGATATTGCATTGTACTTGTAGGGAGTGCACATGAGCTGAGTGTGGTGGGATGGTATACATAATGATGTATGTATATATATGTGTTATAGAAAGTTTATGAAAATAATTGTGATTGTGTTGTATGTTGGCATTGTTAATTGCTCCTAAATTGCTTTTCATTTTAGCAAGAAAATGGCTTTTTGATGTAACAATACCCCTTTTAACTAAATTGCTCTGTTTTTCGCTACAGCAAGAAACTCTCAAGTTGGGGGGGGTTACACTAACTTGGTTCTCGTTGCAGCGGGAAATTTTCTGAAGCTTCTCGCTACAACGAGAAACTCTTGGGTGGTTCCAAAATTCTAGTGCAGTGCTTTCACATTGACAAAGATTTTGACCACATTCTGATCAGAACTAGGCAAAATGGTTAACATCAAAGTTGTAGCCCAGCCTCTTAGCTTTCTAATGACCAAAAATCATGTCCATTGGACTTATGTAGTGAGAGATATGCTTGAAAAACAAAAGCATATGCAAACCAAGAATGCCTTTTTATTGCAGCGAGAAAACCCTCTGTTTGTTTGTCTTGCTTGGTCATTGCTAAAATTTTCATTCTATTCAACTTTATGGTTCATCATGGGTTTTGTAACATTAAAGGATTAAACATTCAAAGTTTGAAATGAGGGGTTTTAACCAAAAATTTAGACAAAATTGCATTGTTTATCATAAGTGCATCATGTTTTCTAAAACATTCCTTATCATTGCTTGTTCCCTTCTTATGTTCACTCACTGAGTTTATACTCACTCTTTTAAATTACATGTTTTCAAATTCGTAGATAGTTGGGACCAAGACTAAGGCGTCCACTTGCATTCACTCTTGGTAGGTATCATGGCATTCGATAGTCGTACCCTCACCAAAGTCACTCCACTGGTCGTCATAAGTATTTTATATGAGTACATGTACATTAAATGTAAATTGCTAGGAATCACTTTGCTAACGATGCATTTATAGTTTGGAATGATAGTGCCATTATGAGATGGCTATGAATAACCTTATTTTGAGATCATAATAAATGTAAATTTTTGGTATCTATGTTGTATTATGAAAATATGTCTAGTTGCAAATTACAAATGATGGTTTAGTAATGGTGATGAAAAATTGATGGGATAGCGAACGGGATTACGTAAAGAGGCTTGCTTGGGCTTAGTGGGCTACGTCTACTGGGCCCATGCATCAATAATGGCCCGAAATTTGGGTCGTGACAGACTGGTCTTGGTTTGAGAAACCTTGATTGATTAAAAGAAGGAAAGAAATATTCTTAAATTAAGGAATTTTAGTTGTACAAGGAATGTGATTGCTTTAATGTCGATTTCTTCCATGATTTAAGGGATTGAATATTTCCATCCTTAATTGCATTAAATGTGGATATTAATCACCAGTAAATTCAACCAAATAAATTTCTAAAATGGTTTTGGAAATTAGACGTTTTAGTTACCTAAAACGGTTAGGAAACTAATACAAGATAACCACTTAAAAGTTAAGGTTACCTAATTATTATGCAGTTCCTAAAAGTTAGCAAAGTTAGTCAAAATTGTTTGACCAATTAATTTAAATTAGAATGATTAATATTTAAATGAAAACTTAATTAAACCTAATGTGATTAAGATTTGTCTTAATTAGATTAAGGTAAATGCTAACTAAGTAAAGAATTGAACTATATATGTCGTGATTGGCAATCAGATACTAAAGCATGTGTAATTTTAATATGTTCATGACATGATTATGGATGTATAAGGATTATTATGGACTTAGGCCCAATGTGATTGTGGATAGTTAAATTATTTTCATTATATTTATTTAATTAAATAGGGTCTGCGCATCATGCTTCATCTCTTAATTTTCTTGGTTTGTAAAATTCTTTAATCACCTAATTCCCCTCAAATGTAACTTGAGGTTTCTTTATTATAAATGTAATTAGTTACATTGAAGTGTAAAATTAGGCTTAGTTAGGAAATTATTTGGTAACCCGAAGATGGAGATCCAAAGGCGCCATGAAGATGCAAGAAGATTACAAGCAAGCTTGGAGAAGACTATGTAAGTAATCACCTAGGATTTGACCAATTATTTTCCTTCGATGGCTCGAGGAAATTAGATTAGACAGAAGTCCATAACCATCCTAGTAGTGTCCATGTGATAGACTTATTTTATGCAATATTATAAATGCTATGCATGACAAATTTGATGTGTCAAGCCCGGCTCTATAATATGTTTATTATGCCATTCTTACATAAGAATGCATATTTGCTTACTTGGGCACCTCGAAAATCGTTAAAGGATGACAATGTACCAAATGGTACAATTAAGTTGAATTAAGCCTCAAACTAGTCCAAATAGAGATTTTTAGATGAAATTGAGAATTTTAAAACCACAGAATAACTTAAAATGGTGATTCGGAGTTCGAGGACAAATTTGGAGTCAAATTGGAATTTTCATGACCTGGGGACAAAATGATCATTTTTCCACCCGAGGTTAAAATTGGAATGTTGGAAGAAGTTTTTGATCAAGATTGACTATTTAGAACATAATTTGAGTTTGAGAAGTGAAAAATTTTAATTTTAGCATTTTTTCGAGCATAAGGGCAAAATAGTTATTTTGCCACCCCAGGGGCAAAATTGTAATTTTACACCACCCAACGCTTGCCCAGCACATGAATTTCACCCATTATTATCATGGATAATTGAAGGATTTTATGTGGTGGAGAAAGAAAGCTTAATAGTTAAGAATTTAAAAATGGACCAATGGTAAGGTGACAACTGTCAAACTTTTATTTTTTTCTTATTTTTCCTTATAAATTGGCATAAAACCAGCCCATTTCTCTTCATTATGGCCAGCCAAAGCAAGAACAAAGGAAGAAAAGGAAGAACAAAACCTTAGGTGAAAAAATTCAAGGGAAAAGTGTGAAAATTCAAGGAAACAAGTGAAAAAAGGTAAGATTTTTTCAATTAAGCTTGAGATCTCTCTTTCTTAAGCATTTTTTCTTATTTTCCATGGTTGAATCACATGAAATCATGATGAATCCCTTGCTGGCTGAACACTTAGACGGAGGTTTTGATGCTTGATTTGGTTAGATTTCAATGTATTTTAGTGTTTTTAGTTAGTTAGTGATGTGTAGCATGAAAAGCCAACAAGAAAAATTCACTTTCTCCCATCACCCATCATTGGCCGAATCTTCCATGTAGAGTGTGGATGGTGGATTTGATTTTATTTCAAGTGAATTGGTTAGGAAATGATGAATTACGGTGAGAAAATCCAATAGGAAAATCCATAGTATTGATGCACCCACCATGGCCAAAATTCCCAAGAGAAAATGTGAAGATCATTTTGCCATATTTCAAGTTATTTAACTTGTGTTTGATGGTTTGGAGAATTGGAAGAAAAATGGAGTTAAATTGCACATATTGGTCAATTAATCGGGTGATAGATCGAATTAGGCCAATACCATTTTATTTAGGTACACAATTGAATTTGTGTAGAACACCGTGTTTAGACAATAATCCGAACAATTTACATCCCATTTCATGCATTAGTATAAAGCCTGAATTGATTTTACAAGGGTTTAGCATAAATGTAGTAAATGGCTTACTGTGCATTATGTTTAGGTGGTGAGCTTTCTGGCAAAAGTAAAGAGATAGTACCCGAGGATTAAGAATCGAAATACTCGGAATTCGACTACCGAAATAGTAAGTAACCTTACTATTATCTTAATTATCTAAAATGGTTTTTATCCGATTTTACGATTTTATGGAAATGAGTTAAATGGTAAATCTTTATGTTTTATAAACAAAATGTGTTTAAATACAATGATGGTTTGAAAATAGAGTAATTGGAGACTGTTTTCATGTGTTGTAAATTCATGATTTGAATTGAATGGCTTATGACAATATTTGCATGAATGGCTGAATTGGTATTTGTGTTGAAAATATATGAACTGTGTATTTAGCCTTGAGAGGCTGGATTGTGATATAATTGCCATGTCATGCGGTTGAGATTTTATTGAATTGCCGGGATATTGATTAGCTTACTACAGTGGGCGGGTTCTATGGACCAGCCTATTAGAGGGGCACGGTAAACCTGTTATATTCTTACCTCGGTCGGAGAGGCATGTAGGGTAACTCCCGAGGTACAACTTTAGAGTTCACTTCATGCCAAACCACCACGTGAGGGTGAACTCAGCCAACCCCAAGGAACAGCTATGTTTTCAAAATAAAAACATGATTTACTCGTACATGACTTTTTAACAACCTTGGTGAACTCGGTTGGGATAGCCCCAGGCCAAGATATCCCTGATAACTGAGTATGAGAATGATTTTGGCATGAGCCAAAGTTTTAAGAAATTCATAAGCCATGTTTATTACTCGATTATATGAATTGATTTTATTTGGTTGAAATGAGTTGAAAGGTGATGAATTACAGTATGATGATCTATTTTAATCTGTCTCCATTTACTCAGCTATAGATATTTTTGATGGTATTTGTTTACTCACTGGGATTATATAATCTCATCACCCTCTTTTCCACCCATTTTAGGCTCAGGATAGTCGGTAGATAGCTCATTTCGTTGAGGGCTATAATTGGACTTGTATCCTAAAAAATTATAGGTTTACCGCTTTTGATACTTTTGGTCGTTCATGGGTCCACGTGTCACTGTAAATTAAATCTTATGCTTTGGTTATCTGTATTACAGTATGTATGAATTTATTTAGCTTTTACGCTACAAAAATTATTTACCGGTAACTTTATAAATATTGTTTTATAAAAAAATAGACTATTTTATTAAATATTTTTATTATATTCAGATAGTTATAGTTTCACTTTAAGTGAATGTTTTAGACATCTAAACTTATTTTTGATTATGAAATATGTGTTTTCCACTCGCATACTACATTTTCAGCTGGTTTCGAGATTTTTGAGGGAAAATGACTAAAATGCCCCTGTGATAAAAAAATTATTTTTCTATTGTTTTGATTTGGAAATAGTTTATAATCTCTCAAAACATGATATTTAACAACTGTTGCTCACAGGGGAGGAGCGAAAACTGATATTAAAGCCTTGCGAGGTTCCGATTGGCATTTTAGGCAATGAATGTCTATCGGGACATCGCGGCGGTTGTCACGGGCTCGAGGGGAGTACCTGGTCGTGACAATTACATTGGTATCAGAGCCTTTGGTTTTAAAGATCAGAGCTTTTAGTTTTAAAGTTGTTTTAAAATTTACAGTGTCAATGTGGCACCAAGTTAAGTTAAGTTAAATTAAGTCAGGTTAGGTTGTATAGAATGCATGCACCTACATATAGAAACCTACCTGCTCTAGTGATGCGTAAATAATTAAGAAATTACTGCTTGATTGCGTATAGGTTTTGAGGTGCACTGGTTGCACATACCATGTCTAGGAGAGATGGTAGTCCTGATGCCTCTCATAGTATTAGCGAGGGATTGCTAGATTCTACTGCTAGAAGCCGATGGCAACCCGAACCAAGTAGTCCAGAAAGTGCCTCGCCTAGGATACCTATTAATTGGATTCCACCGAATTTGGAGATGAGGGTTCGCGAAAAAGAAAGCTTCGACCTTTGTGAGACCATTGAAAGTGCTGATAGTAATGACATTAATAAAAGCATGAGAAATTCCCTTTTGAAAGAATCTAGGGAATACGCTAAAGAAAGGGGGAAAATAATGATAGCCGAAGGAGATTATCATCCTAGGAAGGTACTTGTACCCGTTGTTCAACACTTTTCTCCAGGTTGTGGGATAAATGTAAAGGAACAATAGGGAAAGAATAAGGAGAAAATAACTGTTGCAAATTATCCTCGTAGAATGGTGAACGTTGTACGACATTTTCCTCCTAGTTGTGGAAGAAATGTTGCACCTGTGAGTGACGAAGAATGCAAGAGAATACAGCAAGCTTGGATTGAGGAACAAAGGAGAAAATCTCAAGAAGATGAGGACTTGGAGTAGAATCGTCCAATATGTTCAGACTAAGATGATGATCTTAATGGTACTTAATATTTTCGTAAGATTTTGTACTACTTTAACTCTAGGTAGATGTAGTGTAAAGGAGATAATAGTTATCTATACAAAGAAGTTAATAGTTTGGCTTTTAAAGTGTATGACTAGAATGTATTATAATGTAGTTGTTTAAGTGACTGGAGGTATACGGGAATCTTTTGGTAGGATAGAAGTGGATTAGCACTATGACTATTAAGGAAAGATATTTATCATAGTGGCATGGTTGATCATCTTAAATAATTATTGAAGACTGATGTGGAAAGTCATTACTAATTCAAGCAATTACCCTAATTAACAATGAATATATTTTGCAGTACTAAGAAATGGATACCGATTAACATGATGAACTTATGGAGTGATAACCCTAGATTTTGACGAGGTATAAAATGCCATTTGAATTGATGATGTTTGCTTAAATTTATTACATATCGAAGTATGTGAGTTTTGATATGATTCCGAATGGAAAGCTAAATAAATAAAATTATGGTTTATGGGACAAATTGTATCAGAGAAGATGATTCTCGAGCAATCACATTGAACTAGGAGATTATGTTATAATAAGTGGGTTCAGTGTGTTGTAATTGCACAGGATATTGGGAGACAGTGTGGTAAGACCAATAATCAATCATGGAGATGTGAAATTGGGAATATTAATTGTAGTTACAATTCAAAAAGATAAGGAAGGGATTAATGAGGCTCTAGACGACACTTTGAGTGATTAATGTGATTAAGTTAAGGATCATAACGTTAAGTATGGAGGGAATTATAAAATGATGCCATAATATTATGAAATGATAATCTAACACAAATATGGTCCCTTAGAGATAAATGAAGGAACTTGAAAAAGATAATTTTTTTATTAATAAGGATTGTGAGTATAAATGTAGTGAAAGATGAACTATTTTCGTGGTCTTTGTACTAGAAGTTAATAAACTATTGGAGTTATAAGACAAGGAAGATGATCAGAAATGGATAATGAAAATAGTGGGATACCATAAATAATAAGTAATTATGTGTATGATGATGTATATATTGTGAATTCATCACACCATATGGGAACGATGTCCTAAGGTGGGACTTGAAATATGTGGATTTTTGGATATGCTCTTGGAAGGAACTTCTGCATCCTAAATTCGAGATATCCTGATCTTATAACTGCGAGGACGAGATGTAATAATTAAGTGAATTATCCACTTTATAAATGTAATTGGTTAAGAACCCTTTATGGCTACAAAGCACGAGCAAACTGTGAGTGGCATAAAGATTGGACTCACAAGTTGGAAAATGGTCATTGGTTTTGATGTCGAGTTTCATTATTGGGAGTCTTAGTGCATTAGGGGAGTGTTAAGATGAATAATATGTTGACTGAAGTCCAATGTTATGAAAAAAAGAAGCCAAGAGATTAAGCCTTGTTAAAGACTAAAGAGAAAGTGAGTGAAAAGTTAGATGAATGTATGAGATATTAATAAGAGGTGTCAATACCAAGTGATGAGAGTGTGAAGGAAGATTTCAAGAATGATATAGCAAATGAGTTTATAAAGAATATTGTTACGAGAATTTACAAATCTTGTCTTGACCTTGTTGAAAGGAAAGGATTAGTGACAACACAAGTAAACTAGGTGTTATGCTAGAAACCCTTGGAGATAAATTGAAGCATGAGTAGTTGGGCATGCCTTTATGGAAATGATATACTTGGAGTATGAAAGAGCAAATAAGTGATTAAGTGTTTCAAGAATGTTTAAACGCCTTTGAGAAAGAATTATAAGTTATACGTGATGAGCATAAGATGCGTGACTTTGAAAATTGCTAAGGAGCCATGTCACGACCCAAATTCCGGGCCATGACTAGCGCATGGGCCCAATGGACGTAGTCCACTAAGCCCAAGTAAGCCTATTAATTTTTCGTGTTCATCATCCCATCAACTGCTAAGTCATATTTCATAACTTAAGATCAAAATAAAATTAAACATTTGCCAACTCATACTGGCATACCAATTAAGTGTACATTGCCTACAACATGTATCTCAATAATTTACATCAGGTTTGCCTATACATCTCAAAAAGAAGACTTGACTTCCAGCGGAGGGACTTGGACGAATGTACAGCTACTAAATGCTGAGACACCTACCAAAAGATGGATATAAGTCTACAAGGACACCTCGTCATAATTACCAGCTGCCTCGTGATCTGAAAATATGAAGTTGAAAATGGTGAGTATAAACCTAGTGAGTGAACAAGAAAGGGAACAAGCATACCATAAGGAATCTTTAACGAAATCATGATGCATTCTTTTTCAAAACAATGCAATTTGTTTCTATTCTTATTAAAAACCCCTCATCAAGCCCTTAAACGATTAATCATTTGAAACTCATGAACCCATACATAACGAATCATTTGAAGAATGAAAGCTTTAATAACACACAAGCAAGTCAAATACGACAACGAATCTTCACTGCAGCGTAGTTGCAGCGAGAATGAATTTTCGTTGCAACGACTTTGGGATTTAGTTATTAGCTGAACGAGAGTTTCTCAACTGGCCAAGGGTTTCTCACTAAACCTCCCCATTTTAAACTTAACTCATTTAATCCTTAATGTTGGAAGTCCATGCTCCGATATAGTTGCAAAGAAGTGAAAGATAGGGTAGCAATTGGACAAGATAGGAGACCAAAACAGAAAGGTTTTTGCTGCAGCGAGATTCAATCTCGTTGCAGCAAAATTGTAACCCAGAAACAGAAGCTTTCTCGCAGCAGCGAGATTCTTTCTCACTGCAACGAAATTCAACTAATGAAACAGAGAGATTTTTGCTGCAGCGAGAATCTACAGTGACTATCTCGCTGTAGTGAGAACCAGTTCTGGTGAAGGTTCTCAAACCCAAGAGTTTCTCGCTGCAGCGAGAATGAATTTCGCTGTAGCAAAAACAGAGCAACAAGAGAAAATTTTTCCCTCACTCAACAAAAAGGCCATCCTGCTAAACTAACAAAATCAACATACAGCACATGAAAATTCTCAAAGTGCAATGTATCAAATTTTTCATATATGTCAATCATATATCACATTCATAAGTTTTCATTTCATAAGTCTAGATATGCATAATTACATAGATAAACATCAACATCATCATAATCACACCCGGCTCATGTACATCCCCCCACATCGTGCACATAGCCGGCACCATCGTGTGCATCCCCCCACATCATGCACAATCAGTGCTATCGTGTACATCTCCCCACATCGTGCACACGGGCACTATCTGTCACGACCCGGAACTCCCATCGGGCCCGTGACAACCGCCGCGACTTCCCGATAAGCACTCATTACCCCGAATGCCGATCGAAATCCCGCAAGGCTTAGCATCAACTTTCGCATCTCCCCGGTGAGCGACAGTTATTAAATCTCGCATTTCAAGAAATCATAAGTTGTTTCCAACTCAAAACAATAAAAATATTATTTTCTAGCTCACTGGGGCATTTTCATCATTTTTTTTTTTGAAATTTCGAAATCCGAAAAAATGTAATATGTAAGTGGAAACACATATTTCATGATTTAAATTAAATTTTGAAGTCTAAAACATTCGTTTAAAGTAAAATTATAGCTATTTGAATATAATAAAAACATTAAATAAAATATTCTATTTTCTTAAAACACAATATTTTCAAAGTCTTCCTAAAATAACTTTTGTAGCGTAAGAGTAAAATAAATTTATTCATATAGTAATAAAG
>NC_030851.1:22812040-22815941 GCF_000208745.1 Theobroma cacao | reverse complement strand
AAAAATTCAAGGGAAAAGTGTGAAAATTCAAGGAAACAAGTGAAAAAAAGTAAGATTTTTTCAATTAAGCTTGAGATCTCTCTTTCTTAAGCATTTTTTTCTTATTTTCCATGGTTGAATCACATGAAATCATGATGAATCCCTTGCTGGCCGAACACTTAGAGGGAGGTTTTGATGCTTGATTTGGTTAGATTTCAATGTATTTTAGTGTTTTTAGTTAGTTAGTGATGTGTAACATGAAAAGCCAATAAGAAAAATTCACTTCCTCCCATCACCCATCATTGGCCGAATCTTCCATGTAGAGTGTGGATGGTGGATTTGATTTTATTTCAAGTGCATTGGTTAGGAAATGATGAATTACGGTGAGAAAATCCAGTAGGAAAAATCATAGTATTGATGCACCCACCATGGCCGAAATTCCCAAGAGAAAATGTGAAGATGATTTTGCCATATTTCAAGTTATTTAACTTGTGCTTGATGGTTTGGAGAATTGGAAGAAAAATGGAGTTAAATTGGACATATTGGCCAATTAATCGGGTGATAGATCGAATTAGGCCAATACCGTTTTATTTAGGTACACAATTGAATTTGTGTAGAACACCGTGTTTAGACGATAATCCGAACAGTTTACATCCCATTTCATGCATTAGTATAAAGCCTGAATTGGTTTTACAACGGTTTAGCACAAATGTAGTAAATGACTATTGTGCATTATGTCTAGGTGTTGAGCTTTCTGGCAAAAGTAAAGAGATAGTACCCGAGGATCAAGAATCGGAGTACTCAAAATTTGACTCCCGAAATACTGAGTAACCTTACTATCATCTTAATTATCTAAAGTGGTTTTTATCCGATTTTGTGATTTTATGGAGAATGAGTTAAATGGTAAATCTTTATGTTTTATAAACAAAATGTGTTTAAATGAAATGATGGTTTGAAAATAGAGTAATTGAAGACTGTTTTCATGTGTTGTAAATTCATGGTTTGAATTGAATGGCTTATGACAATATTTGCAAGAATGGCTAAATTGGTATTTATGTTGAAAATATATGAACTGTGTATTTAGCCTTGAGAGGCTGGATTGTGATATAATTGCCATGTCATACGATTGAGATTTTATTGAATTGGTGGGATATTGATTAGCTTACTGCAGTGGGCGGGTTCCGTGGACAAGCCTATTAGAGGGGCACGGTAACCCCGTTTTATTCTTACCTCGATCGGAGAGGCGTGTAGGGTAACTCTCGAGGTACAACTTTAGAGTTCACTTCACGCCAAACCACCACGTGAGGGTTAACTCAGCCAACGCCAAGGAACGGCTACGTTTTCAAAATAAAAGCATGATTTATGCATACATGACTTTTTAACAGCCTTGGCAGACTCGATTGGGATAGCCCCAGGCCAAGGTATCTTTGATAACTGAGTATGAGAATGATTTTGGCATGAGCCAAAGTTTTAAAAAATTCATAACCCATGTTGATTACTCGATTTGTATGAATTGATTTTATTTGGTTGAAATGAGTTGAAAGGTGATGAATTACAGTATGATGATCTATTTTAATCTGTCTCCATTTACTCAGCTTTAGATATTTTAGATGGTATTTGTTTACTCACTGGGATTATATAATCTCACCACCTTCTTTTCCACCTATTTCAAGCTCAGGATAGTTAGTAGATAGCTCATTTCGTTAAGGGCAACAGTTGGACTTGCATCCTCAAAAATTGTAGGTTTACCGCTTTTGATACTTTTGATTGTTCATGGGCCCATGTGTCATTGTAAATTAAATCTTATGCTTTGGTTATCTGTATTACAGTATGTATGAATTTATTTAGCTTTTACGCTAAAAAAATTATATACCGATAACTCTATAAATATTGTTTTATAAGAAAATAAAATATTTTATTAAATATTTTATTATATTCAGATAGTTATAGTTTCACTTTAGATGAATGTTTTAGACATCTAAACTTATTTTTTATTATGAAATATGTGTTTTCCACTTGCATACTACATTTTTAGCTAGTTTCGAGATTTTTGAGAAAAAATGACCAAAATGCCCCTGTGAGAAAAAAAATATTTTTCTATTGTTTTGATTTGGAAATAGTTTATAATCTCTCAAAACATGATACCTAACAATTGTTGCTTACAGGGGAGGTGCGAAAACTGATATTAAAGCCTTACAAGGTTCCGATTGGCATTTTAGGCAATGAATGTTTATCGGAACGTCGCGGCTATTACCACGGGCTTGAGGGGAGTACCAGGTCGTGACATGATGGACCTAAATAACAAGATAAAAGCCACAACAAAATCCCTCATTAAAATATTGAGTCACATGTTTTGCATGATTGCTTTCTAGCATATAACAAGATAATTAGGCTTCCCTTTTAATTAGAGGCTTATTAAGTCACTCAAGGTTAAACTTTTACATGGGCACATTTTAGTAATTGGTGGGTCTTATTCAACTAAAACTATGTAGTTCAAATTGTCACACTTGACCACGTGGTCTTAGAGGCTGAGTTCGGCGAAATACATATGATGCATTTAGACAAGGAGTTGTCACCTAACTGATTTAGGAATTGCATGGGGATGCAATTGATAAACTATGTTATCTACCCAATTCGGCTTATTGTGATTTGTTGAGTCACTCAAGGTTGCTATAAGTCGAAGGGGTACCAGCCCACTTGAAATGTCTAGTAGAGATTTCTGTATAATAGTGAGGGCTATTATTACAAAAAATTAGTTGGAGAATCAAAGTAAGATTTAATACCTTGTTTTAAATTGGTTAATAACATGAAAGATTAGTACAAATACTTTTCTATATTTATATGTCATTAGAATGAGCATAATGATAATTGCTACTTTCCTGGCATACTTGATGGCATCAACCCAAAATGTTTGGACTAGTGTATCACCTTGAGAAAAGTTCTCAATAAATGGAAGGGAACAATCTTGACAAGTAAAAAGATAACTTTAAATATAATTGAGCTTAGCCTTTCTACTGTCAATCCTAAATCTTGGATAATAAATTCAGGATATGGATTGTATTTATTGACATAAAGGCTTTAAGGGATAATAGAAGGCTTGGTAAAAATGAGGTAGTCCTAAGAGTGGGCAATGGTGTGAAATTGCGACAGTTGCCACTGAGACTTGTGGTCTCATTTTACCATCAAACTTAGTGTTAAAGCTAAAAGAGTGCTATTATGTACCAGCATTAACAAGAAACATCATTTCGATATCATACCTTGCAAAGAATGATGGTTTCAAATTTAAAATGAAGGGTAATCGTTGCACTATCATTCTAAATGATATCTACAAGTTTGGAAGCAATTAGATGCCTAAACAGGGTGCTTTTTGTGTATGGCATGAAGCATGCGAAGGTGGACTAGTAGTCTAGAAAGGATTTGTAACACCCGACCCTAAATAATCTGTGATATATCATTCACATGCTTTGGATAGCATGTTTGTATATTGAATTGCCTCGAAAAACAAGTTAAATGATTGTATTACCCCTAATGGTATGGTTCAGTTAAATAAGGTTTGAACTAATTTAAACAGAGAATCGAGGATGAATTTGAGAAAACTAAAACCCATGGATTTATTTAAAATGAGGATTCAGAGTTTGAGGTCCGATTTGGAGTTAATCCGGACTTTTAAGTATTCTAGGGGCAAAATGGTAATTTGCCATCTAAGGACGAATATGGAAATTTTTAATCCCGTTTGATTAAGATTGATTATATTAAACTTATTGGAGTTTAATTTGAGGGTTTGGCAATGAAAAAGTTTAATTCCGGTGATTTAGGGAGTGTATGGGCAAAATCGTAATTTTTCCACCCACAGACAAAATTTGAGATTTTGAGAGAATTTAGATCAAATTTGACAAATTGGAGAATGGTATGAGTATAAGGG
>NC_030851.1:22793867-22811562 GCF_000208745.1 Theobroma cacao | reverse complement strand
GTATGGACACCCATGCTGGCCAAACCTCCATGGATGAGTTTTGAACTTGAGTTTTGGTTGATTTTAATTGAATTAAGTGATTTTAGTTAGGTTATATTGAAATATAGCAAAAATAAGCTAGAGAAATAATTTTCTCCCATTGAAACCCATTATGCCGAATTTTCTAAGGGAATATTGGCTGTTGATCTTGATGTTTATTTGAGGAATTATGATGAATAATGATGAATAATGAGCCTAGAAAAATAATGGGAATTTTTGGAGCAAAAATATGAATTTTTACCCACTAGGGGTATTTTCATAATTTACTGTCGAGACTGATAATTTGCACCACACTTAGGGATATTAAGTCAATTTGGGTGCAATTAAGGTATAGAAACTGAAAAAAATTAATTTGGAGTTTAAACGGACGCGTATATCGATTTATCGGGTAAAAGACCGATATAGGCTAACACCCCATTTAGGCAAAATTTAGACATTTTGCACTTCATATCATGCATTAGTAGTATAAATTAGTTTATTTTGATTTAGTACCAAAGTAGTAAACCTATTAATTGTGCAATTTGTCAAGGTGGTGAATCCTTTGGCAAGGGCAAAGAAATCGCACCCGAGGAGTAATAGTTGGAGTACCCAAATTTAGTTTTTGGAAACTGTGAGTGAACTTATTATCGTCTTAATTATCTAGAGTAGTTTTATACAATTGTGGGATTTTATGGAAAATAGGTTTAAATGGTAAATTACTATGTTTTTGGAGAAATTGTGATTTTATAAAATGATTTTATAAATTTTCTGGAAAATTGAATACTGGTTTTGAAAATAGAGTAATTGGAGACTTCCCTCTTGTGTTATAAATTGTGTTTTAAATTATATGGCTTATAACAATATGTGAGCATGAATGGCAAAGTCAGTATTTGTATCAAAATTATATATACTATGTATTCAGCTTTGAGAGGCTAGATTGCGATAAATTGCCATGTCATGCAGATAAAAATTTTATAAATCAGGTGGTAGATAAAATAAAGATTAGCTACTGTAGTGGCGGGGTTCCGTGGATCAGCCTATTAAAGGGGCACGATAAACTCCTTTATATTCTCTCATTGGTCGTAGAAGCGCGTAGGGTATCTCCTGAGGTAGGCTTTTTGAGTGCACTTCACGTGGACCACCGCGTGAGAGTGAGACTCAGCCAATGCCAAGGCATGGCTAGAATTTCGGATGTAAAGATATTTAATAGCCTTGGTGGTCTCGGTCAGATGCCTAGGCCAAGGCATCCCCGGGAATGATTTTGGCAGGAGCCAAGTTTTGTGAGATATATAAGTCATGTTGATTAATTGAGTCAACTGAATATTCATGTTATGAAATATATATTGGAAAAGAATATTTTAATTCGTCTCCATTTACTCGCCTTTAGATAGCTTAGATGGTGTTTGTTTGCTCACTGGGATTATGTAATCATAATCTCACCCCTCTTCCTATCTATTTTTCAGGCTCAGAACGGTTTGTTGATAGTTGATTAAGACGAGAATTAATCTCGGAGTTGCATCCTAGAAAGTATGGGTTCGTAGCCCTACACCTTCTTAGTCAATTGGGGGCTCACGTGTCACTGTAAAAGAAATTTTATACTTCAGTTATCTGCTGTAAAGTACGTATGAATATATTTAGCTTTTACACTACAGAAATAAATTACGAATTTCTCTATAAATATTATTATATTTTTATTTAGAAAATAGAATATTTTATTGAATATTATTATTTTATTCAAGTAATTATAATTTCATTTCAAATAATTATTTTAGACATCTAAATTTACTTTTAATTATGAAACATGTGTTTTTCGCCCACACATCATGTTTTTGGCTGGTTTCGATATTTTTGAAAAAAATGACGAAAATGCCCCTGTGAGCCAGAAAATAATATTTTATTGTTTTGATTTGGAAACGACTATTGATTTCTTGAAACGTGAGATTTAATAATTGTCGCTCACCGAGGAGATGCGGAAGCTGATACGAGAGCCTTGCAAGGTTTCGATTAGCATTCGAGGTGAAAAATGTTTGTCGAGGCTTCGTGACGATTGTCACGGGCTCGAGGGGAATACCGAGTCGTGACAAGATTCATCACCCCAAGTGATTTGAAAGGGATATATCTTACTTGCTCCTAACTTACATTGATAAATTCCTTGGCCGAGGTGATCTTGATAGATCTTGAAAGGTTAATATGAAGCTTTAGGACTAACATGGGATGTCATAAATAGACACCGTGCCATGTTTCATAACAAATCCGAGATTTTTAAAGAAATAATCAAATTACACTAAGATACTGTAAATTGAAAGGTTAGTTAAATCATATTGACTCTCCTGACATTTGGGTGGTCATGATGTATTGCTAAATGTCACTTATGATCTATAAATATAAATAATTGGATTAATTTATATTTATTTCTAGCATGTTGGGGGCTTAATTGGTCACGCACAAAAAGGTGGCAATGTGAATTTAAAATGGGATTTGTACTCAATCAAAATTTTGGAATTTTCAATATGGACTTAATTAAATGGTTTAATTAAGTACATGGGTTAAATTGTAATTAATCAAAAGTTGGATCAGCAATTTAATCTAACAATAAATACTTAAATGCGGATGTTGCACCATATGAGAAGAATTAGATGTGAAAAACACTTGACAGAAAATCAAAAAAGCTCCCTAAGCCTAAGATAAGTTTTTTTTATGAAGGTTCCAAGAATTGTTTTTCTTTGTCATCTTTTCTACCAAAATTAATTCTTTGAAAGGTTAGATTTATGAAATCTTGACCACTAGCATCTCTTCACGGCATACACATAATCCCTACCTTGAAGAAAGCTTTCATCTATCACCTGTGTTAATCATTGCTAGAGACTGGACACATGAACAGCTTTAGTTTGCAACAACAGAATTTTGATGTGCAATTAAGAAAAAGGTTCTTGATTTGTGATTTATGGAAATCATTACTAAAGGTATGATTCTGATCATTTGCTTGTATCTATAAATATTGATACAATCAATTGTCAAACAAATGATTCTATGGAGATTTCGATTTTCTATATTTATTTTCATGCGTTATTCAATTTTAATTGTTAATTTTTTAGTTTCATTCTTCTCTCTAAACATGGCTGAAATATAACAATATTTACATAATAAAGATAAAGATTACATATTTCAATATATATATATATATAATCGAATTCAAACTTATGATTATTGTCCAATTACAACAACTTTAATAACTTATTACCTGGATTTGATTTTAAACCACTTTTCTCCCTCTAATAATGCCTAATTCCACATGATTTGGATCGAGGCCGAGGGAAAAAACGAGAGGATACCTTTTGTTATTTCATAAGTCATAAGGATTAAAAAGGAGGTGAAAGTGAACTCATTGTCCCTCCCTTTAAAGTTTGCTAAAATTTTCATTTTAAAATTCAACTTTTTATTATTTTCAAATAAAATTACAATTTTTTTGATTTTATTTATTTAAAGAAAATCGATGGAAAAAAGTTAGTGATTACCATTAATGGAACTAGCAAATGCAAATCTATATATGGTACCCCCACAGGAAAACAAATTATCCAATTGACAGTAATCACTAGCGTTTTTATAAATTTTTCTTAAATGGATAATTGAAAAGGTTTTTATTTAATTGGAAAGAAATAAAGATTTCAATCCTAATATAAAGAATTTGGCAATCGTTAGATTCTAAAAAATTATTAAATTCTAAAATGAGTATTTAACCTTTAAAAACCCCACCTTGCTTCCCTTGTTTGGTTTATTCACAAAGATGGGAGGAAATTAAGGGAAACTCGTCATCCCTCCCCTTTACCTTAATTGAGAGGAAGGGAAAGGAAAGTGTTATGATGAATAATAATTGTGCTACCAGTTATACCCTTAACAATGTTAACATTTTTTTTAATTCATAAAGGATATAATCGTAAAAATAGGTTACTTAATTCCTATCATTTTTGGAGTACTATTCCACGGAGGGAAACTTTCATCGTGCCTCTCCTTCGCTTCCCTGTCTCTTTTCTACTTGATATTTGCTTGTGGGCTGCTGTTTCTATGTTTTGTTCATTCTCGGTTTGTTTCCTTTTTTATTTTGGATTCAGAAATGTCATATGCTTCTCTCTTTGGGTCCTCGGCTCGATCGCTTGCATGGATTGGGCTCGATGTTGGTCCAATTTTCCTGGGGCCTTATTGGGTTTGTCCCGACAATGCCTATGCCTGGTGATTTCAATTTTTGCTGTTTTCATTTGATTTCATTCCATTTTGTTTTGCCGCTTTCTTATGGTTTTTGGTTTTCGTTTTCCTCTTTCATAAATATTCTCTAAAATAAGTGATGAATTGGGCGTTTTTAAAATTATATAATATTTTAATTTAAAAAGTATTCCAATTGGATAATATTTTAAATTTCTTACTCAAGTGTGCCGCAATTCTGCTTCTGTTTAATGCTTGTATTGTGAGTTGTTAGTTATGCACAGTTGAAGGTCCAACAAAAGAAGTTGCAATAGGTTTAACAAAAATTGTTTATAAATCTCCTTCAATGTTAACAGTAAAGTGAATCGAGACATATTCTCCTATAGGTACATCAATAAGATTAAATGTAAAAATATTTAGTTGATAATATCTACTTGGGAGTATAGGATTTCTTGAATGTGTGTTTCCATTTGTTTGCTGATAATTAATCTTATTTGTAGTTTCAGCACATCCACCTTTTAGTTTTTAATATTTACATTTTTTTAAATCTATTATATTTTTGTTCCATTGACAACATCCATTATGGAGAAAAACTCAGAAGGTGAAAAGGAACCTACAGATAAGAAAAACATATAAATAAACATATGGAATAATATGAATTGAAAGTAATGTTACAATTATATTATTAGAAAAACAATGCATACTTTATTGTAATAAAATGATGAAACTATCTATATAAAATTAAGAAAAATTGATTCTTACCTTACAAATATTGAAACTGTACTTGAAAGATTAACTATCAATATTACAATAAATATGAAAGAACAAGGCATAGAAAGCTTCGAAATAGAGAGATGAAACAAAACAATCATGACAACTCTTGAAAGCCAATAGTTTAGATACTGTACAGTAAGTCCTGCTTGACTCTTCCAATAATGGTTGTCCAAGTAAATAAAGAGTTAAAAACAACAATAAAAATCAAATACATCAAATGTTATTAACACTTATTTATGGAAAACAAAAAAAATAAAACAACAGAATCTAACAATTAATGCAATTTTTTGAGCTTATAAAATCCTATACAGATATAATACCAATAATAATTAAACAGCAATAAATACTGTAAATTCATGATAAAAAAAAATAATTCATGAGCATAGATCAGTCACTCAAGGCAAAATGTTTCCTTTAAAGTTTTGCAATTATCATGTTGACTTTCACAAAAAAATATAGGCTATCTATCCACTAATGTAATGTCACATCCCCATTTGTGGGGGATTGTGATTGGCGCATGAACCCAAACGAATATAGTTTGTTAAAACAAAACAAGCCTCCTTACGTTCATTCATATCCATTAAGGTTCATTAAGCATTATCATAATACATAAAAGTAGTCAATATATCATTCACATGCATACATCCATAGGCGATAATACACAGTTATAGAACTTCTCAACATAAACAGTATATTCACACCGATTCATCTTTAACATCAAAGTCAAAACTCATACATCACATCATGTGATCATTCATTTACACCCTCGAGTGTCCATATAAGCTCTCGAGCCATCTTTGCATATATATATATATATATATAAACGTAACATTCATAAAGTAAATGCCAACCATAGGCTACATCATCAAAACATGTTCAACTATCCATAAAAATAAAGTAAAAATCGACTCGTCAACGGAACATGACCTGACCCTTTAGGCATCAAGTGGGTTGCTAGACACCTACTAAAGAAAGAAGACTGAGAGCTCATTTCCATGACAAGGGTGTAAACTAATCATTGATATGCAAAACAAAAATAAGAAAAATAATGTGTGAGTTACAAAGACTTCGTGAGTGGATACAGAGAAAAGGAAAAGCCAAGGGAGAGAGTTTTTCACAAACATACACTTATAATCTCATGCCATCCATAGAGTTTCCTTTATTTTCATAATGCTCATTAAACATGGCATTTAAATACATTTTCAATAGCATTTAATTGAACATGAGTTTACCCAAGCCATTAGAAACCATTTGCCTTTGAAAAGTCTTTGAAAAACTCTTCAAAACTCATTTTTGTAAAGAACTTATGAATACATTTGACATTGTATTGATACATTTCGCACAGAATGCATCTTCTTTCATTTTGTCCAAAATGTATTGATGCATGTTTTTCATGAATTGATACATTATACATAAATTCCCTTTTCTAGGTAATTTCCTGCACATTACCATTCTCTAAGTCCTCTTATTGCATGCAACTATCTTTTAGGCTACAGTTCAGTTTAACCAAGCCTACAACTGTCACAATTGTCACATCCCATTTTTGGAAAGATAGTGATCAATGAATGAACCTATGTGGGTATAGCCCATTAGGCGCAAGCAAGTCTAAATCAATAATTCACGGGCTGGTTATCCATCACATTCACATACATTTCCATTTACAATTAAGAATATGCAAATAATTCATCAAGGCCACCCCAATATAAAACTTCTCAACATAAAGTGTAGTTTTTATTGCATTTCATATAAATATTCTGAAAGTCATAACAACTGTGGCTTGGCACACATCCCATGCCCATATTCACTACAAAAAAGCTGGCTTTTTCTGATGGAAAAAATTTCGTTGGAAATTTTCTTTTAGAAAATTTTTTTGCATAAAAAAAATTAGCTCCCACCAAACTTTTTGATAGAATTTCTGAAAGATTTTTGTTGAAATTTTCCAACGGAAAATAATTCATTGGAAATCTGTTAGAAAGTTTAAGGCGTCAAAAAAAATCAAACCCTGTTAAATTTTTCAATGGAATTTCCATTGAAAAAAGCCATTAACAATGGAAATTTTCCAACAAAATATTCTATTGGAGAATTCCATTGGTACTACTATTTTAAAATTTTTTTATTTAAAAAATATTAATAATTTTTTAAAATTTTATTAAACTTTTATAGGAAAAATATTAATAAAATTAAATATATACACATTGAGTTTTATGATATTAAAAATTTAAATATGTTTTCCTTTGCTTACTATATTTTATATATTTTGAAAACTTTATTGAAACTACAAATTACAAATTAATTGTTCCAAATTCATTAATGTTATAAAATAAAAAAGTTTATAAAAATTACATAATAATTTTTTTAATTTTANAGGGTATAAAAATCAATAATATATTAAACAAAAACTAATAATACTTTAGGTACATACTAATATTAGTTAGTATAAATTAAGAAGACTGATAAATATAGTAAACTTATTAATATAATATATTTAAAATATATTAGTTTAATATATGTATACAAATTATATATAAACCTGTATTAATATGAAATTACATGTTATCTATTTTAAATGATATAACTTTATAAATTTTTATATATATGAGATATTAAATATCCTACATATATATTAATATATTATAATTATTACATCTATATTTTACATGTAAGCTTATAATAAATTTTATTTATATGATTACAGTTAATAACTTTATTAGTTATTACCTTAGTTTTCATAACATATTATTTACAATTAATTATTAGTTATACAAATTTTGTAATATATATAGCATTATAACATATAATTTGTGTCATTAATATATATACAATAAAGCAATATAACATTATGTTTTACATTGATTATATTCATATAAAATAATTCAAATATTACTTTGAGTACATGATGTCATCTCCTACGATTAGTTTCATATTATAATTTTAATAATTGAAATCATGAGTATTTATAAATATATAACTATATAAGTTATACAAAAATAATAATACTTGATGTATACTAATATTAGTTGATATAAATTAAAATGAATTGATAGTAAACTTTGTAATATATATAACATTATAACATATAATTTGTGTCATTAATATATATACAACAAAGTAATTTAACATTATGTTTCACATTGATTATATTCATATCAAATAATTCTAATATTACTTTAAATAAATAATGTCATCTTTTACAATTAGCTTAATATTATAATTTTAATAATTTAAATCATGAGTACTATTTATAAATATGTAACCATATAAGGTATACAAAAATAATAATACTTGATGTATACTAATATTAGTTAAATCAATTATCAAAGTAACATTTTTGTATATTAACACAATTTGATTCATTTATCATTTGCCTTTAAGGTAATAGACTCGAATTTATCATCCATGTATAATGGCACAATCATTTCATTTTTCACATGGAAAAACAAAACGTAAGCAACAACTAATTTTTGTACTTTTTTATGAAATATTACAAAATCATAATTTTTTTGTTAAAAGAAACAAGAGTATAATCACAAAATTATTATTGAAAATGATGAGATAAGATCTAAATTTATCATTCAACTTAGAACGATAAATCAAATTTACTATCTATTTTTGAATCTATACAGTTTTAAAACTATACTTTTTCATTTGGTTCAAATATGGTTAAAAATTTAGAATTAAAATATTTCTTTATTTCCTTACAAAATATTCTTTTACCTTTCATTCTTCAACATTTTTTAATCAAATTATAAAATATAATAATAAAATTACACCCTTTAAAGATAAGTAATAAATTTAAACAATTATCTTGAATAAAATAGTAAATTTAGAGTTATCCCCAAAATAGAAAAAAAAAACTTGTCATGTTACCTTGATTAATTTTAAATTTCAATAAATAATTTGTTATTATAATTAAAATTGATAGTTTATACTAATTATAATGTCAATTGATAAAATTAATTAAAACTTTAAAAAAGTTATGATTATAAATATAAAATCAAGGATGAATGTAACTTTTCCATTTTTATAAATTTCTTTTCACATTGATAAGAAAAAAATATTAAAATTCTAAACAATACAAATTTTATAATAATGCCATGTCAAAGATTGAACATTAACACGAATCCCCAAATCTTAACCATTCATTCCACAATCAATGGCCCAAAACTTTCCCCCACAAAAGTACATACGAATCAATTCCCATTCAAAGTTTCCGTCTATCTACCAATAGTTGCTCCCCTCCCTTCTATTCTCAACTTCACCAAATCAAGCAATCTCATAATCTTTCAGTTTTGCAAAAATGTCTGGCATGGCATGGGAGGCAAAGTATTGGGAAATGGAGCGAAATGACATTGTAAGGTCCATTGTGAAAACATCTAGGGGATGAAAATGTCAACCATTCGCCGTTTGGCTCACCTTGGTGGCGTTAAATGTATCAATGGTCTTATTTATGAGGAGACATGCGGTGTTTGTTGTCGATTTTGCACACGCAAGTATACATATTGAAGAAGTAATATAGTGATGAAGTAGAGTATCATTCCCATGGAGATTTGCTCTTAAATTTTTGTTAAGTACTAAAATCTTATAACTAATCAATCTTATTTTAAGCAATTGAAATTTGTAGAAAATTAATTAAAAAATTAAAATAAACACTAAATTAACCAACAAACTAAATAAGTTGAGAAAAACAGTATATTAAAGACCTAGGATTATAGGTTCATTCAACATTTCATTTAATACCAGCTTTTCTTGTTATTTATCTTTCCTTGGTGGTTTTATTAACCTAGAACCCAAAATTATGGACAAGTCTCTATTGAGTTGCTTGTGCAAATGCCTAAGTTAATTAGTTCACTATATGTTTATAAGAATTAATTAAATTAAATTCATTAAGCAAGTGTCCTAATGTGGCTATGTATGGCAATTGGCGTATGTCTACCCGAATCACGAATTAGATCACTTGAGTGACATGAACATATACTATTCAAATCTTAGTCCAATCTAAAATCTCTGTGTCGAGTCTCAATTAGATTCACAAATCAGTTAATTGTTGGCTAAGCAATCAAAAGCATTAAGAACAAATTTGAATAAGCAAAACTATATCCATTCATGATAAACAAAAGAGAAACTAATATTCAAACTACATGTTGAAATCCACCACAATCCTAGAAAGATAATTTAGCTCATAATAACTAATAAAAACAACATCCAAAGAAATTTAGCCATGAATCCAAGTAAAAAAAAAAAAAAAGAAACACAAAAGTAGAGAAGGAAACTAATTATTGAAGCTTTATGATCTCAATTCTCTCTCAAATTCTCTTATTTTCTTGCTTTGTTCTTGGCTCCAAATCCCCAGAATAGTTATTTCTTGTCTCCTCCTTAAAACCTTTGAAAAAAGTCCCTTAAATAGCTCCGAGTAACCTAATTTCCAAAATCTTGTTAAATTTTTATTTTTGGAAAATCACCTACTGCCACGGCCTTAATTTTTTGCTACAGTAGCACTGCAGCATTACTTCTCCAGTGCTGCGATGCTGAGCTCTCAAGAAAATTGTATGGTGAGATTCTTTTCACCAGTGCTGCAACCTTGTTCTTCTAGTGCTACAGTGGTCTATCAATTTCAAACATGATTTTCATCTTCATTTGGTCTAAACTGGGAAAAGTGGTATGCATAAAAGTTGTAGCCCTATCTCTTAAATTTCCAATGGCATAAGAATCATGTCAATTGGGCTCTTAGATTGAAGGACATTCTCCAAATACTACATCATGTTGAGTCCATGCATACTACTGCAATGCTCCGAATTAGACAAATATTTGATGATGATTCAATCCGATCTTGGTAAAGTGGTAAAAATAAAAGTTGTAGACCTTCCTATTAAAAGTTTAATGGTTTAAGAATCACTTTATTTGGAGTTCTATAGACAGAGATATGGTCAAAATACCGCAATATATATGAATGAAGCTATCACCATACTTGCACGAATTTTCATCAAATGAGCCTTTTTTATCGAATTTCCTACAAAAGTAATAAGAGAAATTACCAATACTACTCTTAAAGTAATTTAAAACAAAATACCATAAAATTTAACTAAAATAACTTAAATTAACTGCTCAACATGTAATCAAACTTAAACTAAAAAAACACTTAAAATGTTACAATTCAAGCTTAAAATCTTAAAGATCTAACTACTTAAGCCCCCAAAATGTGTCAAAATAACTCTATATAATAGAGTTATCACAACCCCAAACTTAAGATTTCACTAGTTCTTGAGCAAAACATAAAACAACATGCAATAACTTAAACATGAAAACATTTAACTAAAACTCAATTGCACTATTTCATTAATCACCTTTAATATCCTTAAAACTTAATCCATATTCATAATTCTAGGCAACACACATATATTATTCAAGTTCATGTTTCAATTCAAATGCAAACTCATCATTAAGTGAAATTTCGTGTGTGTGTGTGTGCAATCTTTTCACTTAGAATATTATACAATTTGGATAAGTTTACATTCATGCAAAATTCAAATTAGTAATTAACTCCATAAGTTTGCTTTTCATCTCTCTCTCCACTAATGTAGGCTAACAATATGTTAAAGATCAATAGGACTTAATTTATCTTGTAATGTATGGCTAAGGTTAAGGTTAGATATGGGATAATGTATAGCTCAAATCACCCTAAGCACATAGTCAATCTAGAGCCTATTCAGAGCTTTATTTTCCTTCGTTTAGTATACCCCTTTTCCATTAAAATTTTTCTTTTGTTCAACACTTCATTCCTTCTTTCCCTTTTTCTTTTTCTCAATTTCACACCCCCTAGACTTATTTCTTTTATTAGGTAGTGAGATGAATAGAATCATATTTTGAACTTTTCTTTATTTTTCATCTTTACCACTTCTTTCACCATTTAGCTCATAACTTCCTAAATTGACTTATGCACGTAGGAATAAGGGATGCAAGAATTGTTGGAAATATTAATATAAGGGTCTAGGCTAAAAATTAAGTGTTCAAAGAAATAAAGGATGTCATTAGGCTCAAAAGGGGAAACTAAGGATAATTTATATAAAGGAAGGCTACAAAAGGCCCAATCGGTCCAAAAATGGCCTAAATCATCTCCTTAACTAAGTATAGCCTAGAATTTCACCTCGAGAGAGAATAAAACAAATTCTAAGCTTAATACATAATTCAAAATTTTCACATTCACATAAACATTCTCTAAATAAGTATAATGAATCTAAGTAAAAGACATGGTGCTCAAAATGTAGAAATTTCAATTTAACAATAAAGCTTCACATGAGAATTTTCATAACACTCAAACAATATTCACATGTTTCGAAGAATCAAGATAGAAATATAATTGAGTTCTCATCATTGGATAGGTAAATTAAATGAAACTGACACAATTAAATCTAGTTCAAAAACAATTGCATATGCACAAAAAAAATTTAACGAAAATAAAACTACCTTAAACTATCATAAAAACTAATAACAATAAAACCCTCCCCCAAACTTAAATTGCACATTCTCTTCAATGTGAAAAGCTAAAAAGAATGAGAAAAAGAAACTCCTCTATTAATGGTTACAGTGCTTTGAAAACTCTAATTTTCTTTCACCTTATTTTCATGCTTTCCAAACTTGTGGACTCAACAAACAAGCTAAGAAGAGGTTATTACTATGTATTTAAATAGAAAAATAAAAACTAACTAACATAACAACTAAAACTAAAAAGATATAGCTTGGGTTACCTCCCAAGAAGTGTTTCTTTATAGTCACTAGCTTGACTATGATACCCTTTTTTCTTGTCTACGAAAGTACTTGAGGATATTCAGTGATCCAATTCACCTCCCAAGTAATGCTGGAGACATTGCCCATTCACTCCGAATGTTCTAGTAGCTTCACTACAAATATCTATTGCACCACATGAATAGACCTTAACCACCTTGTAAGGACCTAATCACTTTGATTTTTGTTTCCATGAGGAGCTTGACTGATTTGGTTAGTAATACTTGTTGTCCCACCTTAAAATCAAGATTAACTAAAGGTAGTGGATCATGCTCATCATAACACTGTTTAGTTTTAAGTTATGGTGGCAGTGGCTCTGATTCAAGAATTAATGCTTGCTTACTTTTAAGTGGAGTAGAATTCCCTTGATCTTTATAAGCTAAATCCACTTTATAGCAATGAGCAATGGTTGAAGTACTCTTAGTTGCATTGAAAATAGTAAATTCAACTACCTCTTATCCAACTCTGAAAGTTATTTTACCTTCCCTTACATCTATTAGTGCGCTTGTAGTGGCTAATAATGGATGTCCTAGTATGATTAGAACCTCTTGATCTTCCTCTATCTCAAGTACTATGAAGTCTACTAGAATGGACAATTTTCCAACTTTAAGCAAGACATCCTCTATCACCCCACAAGGGTGCCTTATTATTCTGTCAACTAGTTACAAGGTGACTGTAGTGGGTTGAATCTCCTTTAGTCTAATTCTCCTAGCAACAAGTAAAGGCCTAATTGAGACACCAACACCTAAATCACAGAAAGTGTCAAGCCCAGCTCTATAATATATTTACCATATTGTATAGGTACTTGATAGAATGTCTGCATACTTGAATGCCTCAAAAATCGTTAAAAGATGATATTGTACCTAATGGTACAATTAAGTTGATTTAAACCTCGAACTAGTCCAAATAGAGATTTTAAGATGCATTTGAGAGTTATTGAACCTTAGAATGACTTAATATGGTGATTTGTAGTTTGGAGATTGATTTAGAGTTAAATTAGAATTTTCATAATGTAAGGGTAAAATGGTCATTTTGCCACCTGAGGGTAAAATTGGAATGGTGGATGAAATTTTGATCAAATCTGACTATTGGAACATAATTTGAGCTTGAGAAGTGAAAAATTTTAATTTCGACATTTTTTCGAGCATAAAGGCAAAACGGTCATTTTACGTGTCTATGTGGCAAAATTGGAATTTTTGAAATTTTGCACCACCATGACACTTGTCAAGCCCTTGAATTTTACCGATTATACTTTGGATAATTGAGGTATTTTATGTGGTGGTGGGAGAATGCTTAATTATTAAGTTTAAAAATGGACCAATTAAAAGGTGACACATAGCAAGCTTTAGTTATTTTAATATTTCCTTAAAAAAAAAAAACCAGCACACACCTCTCTTATTTCATTCTTCATGGTCGGCTAAGACAAGAACAAAGAGAAAAAAGAAGAGAATAAACCCTAGTGAGCAAAAATTCAAGGGAAAATTAGTGGATTTCAAGGAATTAAGCCAGTAAAGGTAAAATTTCTTGATTTTAGCTTGTGATCTATCTTTCCTATGCATTCTTTTTCATTTTCCATGGTTGAGAATCAAGTTTGCATGAAGATACCTTTGTTGGCCGGACATGGGAGGAGGGGTTTTGATCTTGGATTTAGCTAGATTTCATGTTATTCAAGTGTTTTTGGTTATTTGGTGATGTTTAGCATGGAAAACAAACAAGAAATTTCATGCCCTTCACCTACACCCATTAGCTAAATTTTTCAAGAGAGAAATTGGAAAATGGACTTTGATGAATTTCATGCTATTTAGGTATTTTTAATTGTTTTATGATGTAAAGTGTAAAAATCAAGCATGTAAAACGACATATTATTCATGAACCCTCCATGGCTGAATTTTTCCAAGAGAAAATGTTGAGGATGATTTTGCTATAATTCATGTTATCTAGCTTATATTTGATGATTTGGAGTATTGAAAGTGAAATGAATTTATTTGGAGTTGAACTGGATATTTTGGCTAATTAACCGGTGTGTAGTGTGAATTAGGTCAATACCATTTTAGCTCCATACACAATTGAACCTACATAGAACACCGTATTTAGATAATAATCCAAACATTTCACATTCCATTTCATGCATTCATATAGATTCTAAATTAGTTTTGTAACGATTTAGCACAAATATAGTAAATTGCTTGTTGTGCATTATGTCTAGGTGGTGAAACTTTCGATAAGGATAAGGAGATTGTGCCCAAAGATCGAGATTAGGAGTACCTCGATTCTCGATATTGTGAGTAACTTTATTATCATCTTAATTATCTAAAGTAGTTTTTATTCGTTTTTGTGATTTTATAGAAAAATGAGTTTAAATGGTAAATCCTTATGTTTTATAAGTAAAATGTGATTAAATGAAATAAGTTTTATAAATCATTTTGAAATTGAATGATGAGTTTAGAAATTGAGTAATTGGGGACTGTTTGATTGTGTTGTAAATTTATGGTTTAAATTGAATGGCTTATGGTGATATTACCATGCATGGCTGAATTGGAAATTGTGTTGAAATTGTATGAATTGTTTGTTTTGCCTTAACAGGCTGGGTAGTAATATAATTGCCATGTCATGTTGTCAAAACTTTTATTGATTTGGTGGGATTTTGATTATTCACTGCAGTGGCGGGTTTCCGTGGACCAGTGTCATGACCCGATACTCCCCTCGAGCCAGTGACAACCGTCGCGATGTCCCGATAGACATTCATTAACCGAAATGCCAATCGGAATCTCGCAAGGCTTTAATATCAGTTTCTCATTTCCCTTGTGAGTAATTGTTGCCAAATATCACGTTCTAAAATATTTTAAACTATTTCCAACTTAAAACAATAAAAAAAATAATTTTCGTCTCACAGGGGTATTTTGATCATTTTTCTTAAAAATTTTAATACCAGTTAATAATGTAGTATATAAGTGCAGAACACATATTTCAAAATCAAAAATAACTTTAGATGTCTAAAACATTCGTTTAAAATGAAATTATGACTATTAGAATAAAATAAAAATATTAAACAAAATATTCTATTTTCTTATAAAACAATATTTTTTAGAACACTGTGTAAATAATTTTTTCAGCATAAAAGCAAAATAAATTCCTAAATACAGTAGTATAGATAACTAGAGTATGAAATTTAATTTACAGTGACATGTGGACCCCCAAATGACAAAAATGAACAAAGGTTGCAAACCTACAATTTTTGTGGAAGTAAAGCCAACTGTAGCCTTCGACGATATCAGCTATCTACAGCCTATACTGAGCCTGAAATGGGTGGAAAGGAGGGTGGTGAGATTATAAAATCCTAGTGAGTAAACAAACATCATAAAAAATATCTAAAGTCGAGTAAATGGAGACGATTAAAATATTCCATCTCAATATGTATTTCATAACATAAATATTCATTTCATTTAAATAATCAACATGGCTTCTGAGTATCTTAAAAGCTTGGCTCTTGCCAAAATCATTCTTGGCAATACCTTGGCCGAGGCATTTAACCGAGTCTGCCAAGGCTGTTAAATAATTTCGTATACACATAAACATATTTTTAGTTTGGAAAACACAGCCGTTCCTTGGCGTTGGCGAAGTTCATCATCACGAGGTGGTTCGGCATGACGTAAACTCTAACCATACCTCAGGAGATACCCTACGTGCCTCTCCGACCAAGGTACATATATAATCGGATTTCGTTCCCCTCTAATAGGTTGGTCCACAAAACCAGCCCATTGCAGTAAGCGAAACCCACCATACAATAAAATTTTGACAGCATGACATGACTAATATTATACTACCCAGCCTGCAAATGTAAAACAGAACAATTCATATAGTTCACAAACCACAATTCCAGCCAGTCATGCCAACACATTATCATAAGCCATCAATTAGAACCATAAATTACAACACATCAAGTGAAATACCCCATACTTTGATATGTTGATAAATAAAGTTGATCGAATGCAAATTGAGATTAATTAAAATGTTTAGAAGTGATAAAAGACGAAAGGAGTAGTTTAGGATAAAATATTTCGCAAGTGAGAAAATAATAATAAAATAATAATAATTTTATCGGAGGAGAATTTGTGAGATAAAAGGCGATTCGGAAGTCAAGTGAGGCATAATAAGGTATTTTGGGTACCAAAGAGACAAGATAAAATTTTTAGAATAAAATAATATTTTATTAATGAAATAATATTAAAATATTAATATTTAGCCGGATGTCGAAGTCAATCAAGAAGAAGGATCATATGGTTGATCCAAGTGGGGGAGAAGATGACAAGCTCAACTTTATAAAAATATTTGTCATGACATACATGTGATGGAAAACATGTTTGCATGCTAAGAGAGTCCCGAAAAATTTACAAAAGTCGATATTGTACTTAGACGTACAACAAAGTTGATTTAAGCCTCGAACTAGATCAAATAGAGAATTTACGATGACATTAAGAATTTTAAAGTCCCAGAATGGTTTAATATGGTGATTTAGAGTTCGAGGATCAATTTGGAGTCAAATCAAAATTTTCGCTATCTAGCGGTAAATTGGTCATTTGCCACCTAGGGACAAAATGAGGATTTTAGAAAAGATTTGTTTGGCCCCATTTGACTTATTGGAGTATAATTTGACTTATTGGAGTAAGATTTGAGGTTTAGAAGTGAAAAATTTTAATTTCGGTATAATTTAGAGTAAAAGGGTAAAATGGTAATTTTGCCACCCCAGGGGCAAAATTGTAATTTTCCACCACCAAGACATTTTTCCAGCACATGGTCTTCCTTTATCCTCATTTTGACCATTGACTAATTGTGTGGTGGAGATAAAAAGGATTAAAATTTTAAAATTTTAAAAATGGACCAATAAGAAAATGACATGTGTCATACCTTTATTATTTTATTGTTTCTT
>NC_030851.1:22752778-22790718 GCF_000208745.1 Theobroma cacao | reverse complement strand
TTTTCACTTGTTTTCCTTGATTTTCCACACTTTTTCTCTTGAAATTCTCCACCTAAGGTTTGTTCTTTCTTTGTTTCCCTCTTTTCCTTGCTTGGCCGAATATTTGGAGAGAAGTGAGAGGTTTATAGGCTGATTTTTAAAGGAAATAATAAAATATTCTAAGCTTGACAAGTGTCATTTTATTATTGGTCCATTTTTAAAACTTTAAAAATTTAAACTTTTTATCTCACCACATATATTTTCTCGTTTATCCATAACATAAAAAGTCAATGGATGAATTCTATGAGCATGACAAGTGTTGGGTGTGTAAAATGACCATTTTGCCCCTAGGGTGGTAAAATGACTATTTTGCCCATATCCTCAGAAAAACACCGAAATTAAAATTCTTTACTTCTCAAACTCAAATTATACCCCAAATGATCAATCTTAGTAAAAAATTTCATCTAACTCTCACATCTTAACCTCGTGTGGCGAAATGACCGTTTTACCCCTAGATCATGAAAATTCCAATTTGACTCCAAATTGGTCCTCGAACTCCGAATCACCATTTTAAGTTATTCTGAGAATTTAAAATTTAAAATTTCACCTTAAAATCTTCACTTGATCTAGTTTGAGGCTTAATTCAACTTAGTTGTACTATTAAGTACACTACTGACTTTTTACGATTTTTCGAGGCTTTCCTAGCATGCAAGCATATTGTCAATCACATGAATTACATGGCAAGTATTTTATAGGGTCAGGATTGATAACCAGCCAATTAGAAAGGGGCAAGGTAAATTCGGTTATATTTTACCTTGGTACGAGAGGCGCGGAGGGTATCTCCTAAGGTAAAGCTTTAGAGTTCACTTCATGTCGAACCACCACGTGAGGATAAACTCAGCCAACACCAAGGAACGACTATGTTTTAAAATGTACAAATATGATTTATGGATATATGTCTTTTCTTTAATAGCCTTTGCAGACTCGATTGGATGCCTCTGATCAAGGTATCCCCGAGAATGAGTTTTGGCACGAGCCAAGTTTTTAAGAAATTCGTAAGCCATGTTGATTATTTGAGTGAAATGAATTTTTTTTATTTAGTTGAAATGAGTTTGAAACGTTATGAATCATAGTACGATGAACTATTTTAAGTTGTCTCCATTTACTCGACTTTAGATATTTTAGATGATGTTTGTTTACTCACTGAGTTTATATAAACTCACCACCCTCATTTCCACTCATTCTAGGCTCAGGACAGTTAGTAAATAGCTGATTATGTCGAGAGTTATTATTGGACTTGCCTCCTCAAAAATTATAGGTCCACAGCCTTTGTTACCTTTAGTCATTCGGGGACCCACACGTCATTGTAAATTAAATTACATACTCTAGTTATCTGTGTTACCATATATATATGAATTTATTTTATTTTTACGCTGTAAAAATTATTCACGTAGCGTTTTATAAATATTGTTTTATAAGAAAATGAAATATTGTATTCAATATTTTTATTTTATTCTATTAGCTACGATTTCACTCTAAATGATTGTTTTAGAGATAAAAACTTGTTTTTAGTTATGAAATGTGTATTTTCTCCAACGTGTTATATTTTCAACGGGTTTCAAAATTTTTGGGAAAAATGACCAAAATGTCCTTGTGAGACAGAAAATTTTTTTTTTATTTTTTTATTGTTTCGATTTGGAAATAGCTTATAATCTTTTAAAATATAATGTTTAGTAATTATTGCTCACAAGGGAGGTGAGAAAACTAATATTAAGCCTTATAAGGTTCGGTTGGCATTCCGGGTAATGAATGTCTATCGGGACATCGAGGCGGTTGTCATGGGCTCGAAGGGATTACCGGGTTGTGACACAAAGTTTTTGAAAAATTAAAATCACCAATTGAGTAACGGATAGACAAACTCATTGGGTCCTTAAGCTTTAGTGGAAGCTTGTTTTGGATTATTGCACTACACTCCTTAGTAAGTGTAGTTGTCTTAAAGTCCTCTACTTTCCTTTTATTTATCAATATGTCCTTCAAAAACTTCACATATGATGGCATTTGCTCTAAAGCTTTTGCAAAAAAAATGTTGATGTGAAGCATTTTGAATACCTCAAGAAATTTTTGGAAGTGTTTATCAATCTTTTGTTTCTAAAGGCACTAAGGAAAGGGTGGTGGTGGTAAAGTTGTCTTTGCTTCTTTCTCTTGACTTTGCTTATCACTTCTCTCAATCACCTTTTTATTCTCAATAGGCTCATCTTGGAAATTAGCTTGCCTAACACTATGTTTAACCTCTTTTTCGCTCTTCAAGGTGATTGCCATAACTTGTTCCTTACCTTTTCTCCCTGGATTCACCTTTGTATCACTAGGCAATGTTTCCTGAGGTTGATTGTTTAATAAATTAGCAAGTTGACCAACCTAAGTCTCAAGGTTTCGATTAATGCTACTTGAGTCTAAATGAGAGTTGTTTGACTTTGTATAGTGCTATCATTTTGTGTCATGTATTGCCTTAGTAGATCTTCCCCAATTGGCTTCTTTTCTAAATAGATGCGTCAACTTGTTAGCAAAATCCTAGAGGTCCATTTGGCCTTAGAGTTGAGGACGAACATTGATTATTAGCCCAAGAGAAATTGGGATGATTCCTTCACCCTGGGTTGTAAGTGTTGGAGTAGGGGTTATTCTGTTGTCTATTACCCACAAATTGCACTGCCTCTGTTGAGCTTAGACATTGATGACTTGCATGATTATCTCTATATAACTCACAAGCTACAAAAGGACTCTGCAAACTATTAGTAGCAAAAGATTCAAGAGTTTTAGTTAAAGCAGCTACTTGAGTGAATAATGTTATCATAGCATCAACATGATGAATTCAGCTACCCTCATATGCATTGCTCGCTCTGTTGGCCACCGGTAGTTGTTTGCAACCATTTCCTCCAAAATATTGTATGCCTCATCAATTGATTTTGCCACTAAAGCTCCTTCCACAGCAACATCAATGGTGGTTCGAACTTGCCCACTTAAACCCTAATAAAGTGTTTGCATCTGAAGCCACTTTGGGAGACCATGATGAGGACAACGTCGAAAAAGTTCTTTGTATCTTACCCAAGCTTCGTACAACGATGCAGAATCTAGCTGCATGAATGATGTAATGTCATTCCTCATTTTACTGTCTTAGCCGGAGGGAGGAATTTGGCAAGGAATTTCTGAGCAAGATCATCCCATGTTGTTATGGAGCTAGTAGGGAGTGCATTTAGCCAAGCCTTAGCTTTATCCCTTAAAGAGAAGGGAAAATGCCTTAACCAAATTGCATCATCTATGACACCACTGTTCTTGAATGCGTCACTAATCTCCAAGAAGTTTGATATATGACCATTTGGATCATCACTTGGAAGACCCTTAAACTAAACCGATGTTTGAATCATGGTGATGATAGCTGGCTTGATTTCAAAATTGTTTGCTTGAATAGCTGGCCTTCGAATGTTTGATGGAATTCCTTGTACCAAAGGAACAACATAATCCCTTAAGCAACGATTGTCAACTACTACATGGTCTTGGATCTGCTATTCACCTTGTTGATCAGCCATTGTGTTTACTGAAGTAACGCCTTGTAGATTCTCTCATCGAAGTCTGTGAAAAGTTCACTGAATTTCTATATCACACAGGATAGTCTCCAAGTTGTTTACTCTTCTCATACAATAGCTGAACACAATTGCTAAATAAAGAAATAAAACTTAAATTAAGACTAATCTGATGTGAAACCTCAACCTCCATAGACACGTAACTAGAAATAGATGCAATAACACGGATTAGGGGTAATTTTGTCATTTTCTTAGTGAACTCCTAGAAGTGGGTTTTCTAAAATTATTAAGGTCTAAATAGGACTACGAAATAAATGAATGATGTATATAATAATGAAATAAACAAAGAAAATATAAATAATGATAATTTTCATAATAGGGGTAAAATGGTCATTTTGCATATCAGATCTAAATTTTAAAGTTTTCGTGAACTCGAGTACTTCTATACTATTATGGACTTTGTTTCAGTATCAAAGGAGCAGAAAGTTGAACCAAGGGAAAGAAAGGAGGCAAAGTCAACTATTGAATGGTATTTTTGTAAATAAATGGAACTTCAATCAACTTTAAGCATAAATATCTAATTTCTAGCAGCTTCGTCTAACTTTTAATAGCTTCTTCTTCTTCTTCCCATCTCTTCTCTCCATTTCACCTTTTTTTCTTCATCTTCCATGGAAGCCTCCCTTGAAACCTTTATAACTTTCCTAAATTAACTCCATTTCTCATGCTTTTATACACCTTATCACAGGGTTTTTCATACTCTTTTACTTCTACACCTTAAAAACCCTCAAAAGTCTTTTCTCAATACTCTTTCACTAGTTGGACATTTTAGAGAAAGAGAGATTTTCCATAATAGCTTGAAAACTCTTAGAAAGGAATTCAAATTACAAAATCCACCAAGGTGAGTAATGAATTAGGGTTGATTTTAAGTTGTTGATAATGGTTAATAATTAGATTGTGAGTGTTTTATTGTTGAGGTTGTTTATATATTTTTTAGTGTAATTAGAGTAAAGTAAATAAATAGCCATTTAATGATAATTGGAAGCTAGTTAGGAATAACTAGTAAAACTTGATTTAGGAAATGGCTTTTAGAATTTTATTAATGCCAATTTGGGTTGGTGTGATGCTATTGTGTGTGATAGGTTCCAACGAAGCCCCACATCTCCATCCGGAGCACTAGACGTAGTTAGAGTCGATCAAAGCATTAACAAAAACGGTGAGTGAACTTGCATTAAAATGTTTTGGGATAAGTGCATACAAGCTTGATTGAATCACTTGAAATATTTGATTAATCTTTTTTGTAAAATATGCATGGGAACAAGCCCTTGATGAAACGCTTTTGTGTTGTGGAATATGATTATGATGAATCCGTGTGCACCTATGTTATGTTGATATATATATATATATAATATGTATTAATACGTAATATTTTGTGGTAATTATAACTGAGTTTGTGCGGTGTGGGAGAGCACATGAGCTGACGATCCATGGTTGTATATATGTTTGCTGAGTGGTGTGGGAGTGCACAAGATGATTCCAGCTATGTGTGGTGTGGGAGTGCAAATGAGCTGATGACCGGTGGGTGTATATATGCTTATATATATATATATATGTTATAGAGATGATCATGCATACTATAACACTGAATATATATGTGATATCCAACATCCCACATCTGATGTGAATGTGATCTTAAGACTTATATAATAATCCAAGCCCACCTCTACTAGCAACTTGAGCTTAAGCTTTTGAAGGCCGCGTGGTTTAGGCCCAAAAAGCTGATGGACTAGTGGTTGGACTTGGGTCATTACAGATGGTATTAGAGCCTGTACCAGTCTGATGTGAGCTTTCACATTGTTCTGGTGATCTTGGTCTTGTGGATGTGATGTGTGGCCTTGATGAGGACATCAAGGATTTGAGTGGGTGGGATTGTGATATCCAATATCCCACATCTGATGTGAATGTGATTGTTAAGACCTATATAACAATCGAAGCCCACCACTACTAGCAACTTGAGCTTAAGCTTTTGAGGATCACGTGGTTTAGGCCCAAAAAGCTGCTGGGCCAGTGGTTGTTCTTGGCTCTAAATCCTCAAAATAGTTGCTTGTAGCCTTTTCCTTAAAACCTTTGAAAAAGGTCCCTTAAAAGGCTCCAAGTAACTTAATTTCCAAAATCGCGTTAAATTTTTATTTTTTGGTGTCGCGGTGCTAGTTTTTTTGCTAAGTAGTGCTGTAGTGCTACTTCTCCAGTGCTTCTATCACAGCCCAATTTTCTGGCCATGATCGGCGCATGGACCCAATGGGCATAGCCCACTAAGCCCAACCAAGCCCATTTATATAACCTGTTCATCATTTTATCAAATGTTCCTAAAGTAACATTTCATAATTCTAACCTACAAGAACTTTAATAATGTGCTACAGCAATCAAATACTTGCATTTACATTAACCAAAAGTAATGTTAATCATTGCCAACTCATAGTGGCATTACCAATCAGAATATACATATATTGTCTAAGACATATATCTTAGTAATTTACATCGCGTTTATCTATACACAACAAAAAGACACTCGACTTCCAGCGGAGTGACCTTGGCGAAGATACAACTATTGAATGCTGAGATACCTACCAAGAAGACTAATCCACATGGACACCTCGACCTAGGTTCCAACTGCCTCCTGATCTAAAAACATGAAGTTGAAAACAGTGAGTATAAACTCAGTGAGTGAACATAAGAAGGGAACAAGCAACGATACAAAGAGGTTTTGAAAACATGATGCACTTTAGTTGCAAACAATGCAATTTAGTTTACTTTCTTGTAAAGCCTCTTAATTCATCCCTTGATTATTTAATTCCTTAGCATTTAAAATCCATGATAAACCATGAAGTTGAAAAGAATGAAAATTCCAGTAAATGTCCATGCAAAACAAGCAAAAAAGAAGGTTTCTCACTGCAGTGGAAAGGCATTCTTGCCGTAACGATCAGACCAAAATTTTGAACCACTTGAGAGTTTTTCGCTGTAGCGAGAATGCATTCTCACTGTAGTGAAAATAGAGCCAGTGCATACCCTCCCCCAACCCGAGACTTTCTCGCTGCAGCGAGATTCATTTTCGTTGCAGTGAGAATCTGGCTAGATGAAGTTAGGGGAAATTTTCATTGCTATATAAATTCAATTCTGTTGCAAAGAAAATTAGCTTAAACACATTTGACAATAATCAAGTTTCAACAGTCAATGCAATCACATATTAATTCCAAACCTCTCTATATAATAAATATATATATAAGCATATACACCACCACCGCCTCACCTAGCTCATATGCACTCCCACACCGCACATAGCTGGAGTCATCATGTGCATCCCCCATATCGTCCACAGCTAATACCATCGTGTGTATCCCCCACATCGCCCACAAGCAATATCATCATCCACAATCCCGCACCCGTCATCATAAGCATGTGCTCCCCCACATCGTGCACATGCACGACTATATTTATTACACAATATAACCTCTAAATGCACAACACATATATGCTTATATCAACATAATAAAAGGAGTACATGGATTCATCACAGTCACATTTCACAACACAACACAAAAAAAAAAATGTTTTATCAAGGGCTTGTTCCCGTGTGCATTTTGAAGAAAAATCAATTAAAATATTTCAAGTGATTCATTCAAACATATATACATTTACCCATAACATTTTAATGCAAATTCATGTACTTGTTTTTGTTAATGTCACAACCCGGTACTCTTCTCGAGCCCGTGACAACCTCCGCGATGTCCCGATAGATGTTCATTACCCGAATTGCCAACCGAAACCTCGTAAGGCTTAATATCAGTTTTCGCACCTCCCCTATGAGCAATAATTACTAAATATCATATTTTAAAAGATTATAAGCTATTTTCAAATAAAACAATAATAAAAAAATATTTTTTATCTCACAAGGGCATTTTGGTTATTTTTTTAAAAAATTTTGAAACCTACTAAAAATATAATATATAGGGGAAAATACACATTTCATAACTAAAAACAAGTTTTTATGTCTAAAACATTCATTTAGGGTGTAATTGTAGCTAATAGAATAAAATAAAAATATTAAATGAAATATTCTATTTTCTTATAAAACAATATTTATATAACTCTGCATAAATAAATTTTGTAGTGTAAAAGCAAAATAAATCCATACATACAGTAACACAGATAACCAGAGTATGTAATTTAATTTACAATGATGTGTGGGCCCCTGAATGACCAAAGGTAACAAAGGCTGTGGACATACAATTTTTGAGGAGGTGAGTCCAATAATAACCCTCGACGTAATCAGCTATTTACGGACTGTCCTGATCCTGGAATGAGTGGAAAGGAGGGTGGTGAGTTTATATAAACTCAGTGAGTAAACAAACATCATCTAAAATATCTAAAGTCGAGTAAATGGAGACAACTTAAAATAGTTCATCGTACTATGATTCATAACGTTTCAAACTCATTTCAACTAAATAAAATAATTTCATTTCACTCAAATAATCAACATGGCTTATGAATTTCTTAAAAATTTGGCTCGTGCCAAAACTCATTCTCGGGGATACCTTGGCCGGGGCATCCAACCGAGTCCGCCAAGGCTGTTAAAGAAAAGTTCATATATGCATAAAACACATTTTTACGTTTGAAAACATAGTCGTTCCTTGGCGTTGGCTGAGTTCACCCTCACGTGGTGGTTTAGCGTGTAGTGAACTCTAAAGCTTTACCTTAGGAGATACCCTCCGCGCCTCTCGTACCAAGGTAAAATATAACTGGGTTTACCGTGCTCCTCTCTAATTGGTTGGTCCACAGAAACCCACCACTGCAGTGACTAATCAATATCCCACCAAATCAATAAAAGTTTCGACAGCATGACATGGCAATTATATTACTACCCAGCTTGTTAAGGCAAAACAAATAGTTCATACAATTTCAACACAATTTCCAATTCAGCCATTCATGCCAATATCACCATAAGCCATTCAATTCAAACCATAAATTTACAACACAATCAAACAGTCTCCAATTACTCAATTTCTAAAATCATCATTCAATTTCAAAATGATTTATAAAACTCATTTCATTTAATCACATTTTACTTATAAAACATAAGGATTTACCATTTAAACTCATTTTTCTATAAAATCACAAAAACGAATAAAAACTACTTTAGATAATTAAGACGATAATAAGGTTACTCACAATATCGGGAGTTGAAGTACTCCTAGTCCCGGTCTTCGGGTACAATCTCCTTACCCTTATCGGAAGTTTCACCACCTAAACATAATGCACAACAAGCAATTTACTATATTTGTACTAAACCGTTATAAAACTAATTTAGGCTCTATATGAATGCATGAAATGGGATGCGAAATGTTCGGATTATTATCTAAATATGGTGTTCTACGTAGCTTCAATTATGTATCGAAATAAAATGGTATTGGCAGAATTCGATCTATACACCGGTTAATTGGCCAATACATCCAATTCAACTCCAATTAACTTGATTCCACTTCCAACACTCCAAGTCATCAATTACAAGTTAAATAATATGTAATATCACAAAAATCCATCATCAATATCTTCCTTGTAAAATTCGGCCATTGAAGGTTTAGTGTAGAACATGTAATTTTCATGCTTGATTTTTACACCTTACATCTTAAAACAACTAAAAACACCTAAATAGCATGAAATTCATCAAAGTCCATTATCCAATTTCTCTCTTGAAAATTTCAGCCAAGGAGTGTGGGTGAAGGGCATGAAATTTCTTGCTTGTTTTTCATGCTAAACATCACCAAACAACTAAAAACACTAAGATACCTTGAAATCTAACCAAATAAATCATCAAATCTTCTCTCCCTAAATTCGGTCAGCCATGAATCCTTCATGAGATCTTGAATTTTAACCATGGTAATTGAAAAAGAATGCATAGGAAAGGTAGATCACAAGCTAGAATTAAGAAATTTTACCTTTACTTGCTTAATTCCTTGAAATTCAATGAATTTTCTCTTGATTTTCTTCTCTAGGGTTTGTTCTATGCTTTTTTCCCTTTTTGTTCTTGCCTTGGCTGGCCAAGAGAAATGAGATGGGAGAGTTTTAGTTGTGTTTATAAAGGAAATAATAATAATATTAAAGCTTGACACTTGTCACCATGTGATTGGTCTATACATAAAACTTAATAATTAAGCATTTCTTCTCCACCACATAAAATCCCTCGATTATCCGAAGTATAAAATGAATTTCATGGGTTTGACAAGTATCAAGGTGGTGTAAAATTCCAAAAATTCTAATTACATCCTTGTGGACATATGAAATGACCTTTTTGCCCTTATGTTCGACAAATTGTCGAAATTAAAATTTTTCACTTCTCAAGCTCAAATTATGTTCCCAATAGTCAAACTTGATCAAAATTTCATCCACCATCCCAAATTTGCCCTCGGATGAAAAAATGACCATTTTACCCCTACGTTACGAAAATTCCAATTTAACTTTAAATCAATCCCCGAACTCCAAATCACCATATTAAGTCATTCTAAGATTCAATAACTCTCAATTGCATCTTAAAATCTTTATTTGAACTAGTTCGAGGCTTAAATCAACTTAGCTGTACCATTAGGTACACTACTAACTTTTGACGATTTTTTCGAGGTATTCAAGTATGCAAACATGTTGTCAAATACATGAATGACATGGCAAGTATATTATAGAGTAGGGCTTGACAGCACTACCCCCCTTAAAATAAAATTTTGACCTCAAAATTTCACTTATCGGATGCGGAGAAAATATGCGGGTATTGGTTTCTCATATGGTGCTTAACTTCCCACGTCATCTCCTCCATCGGAGCATTTTTCCACAACACCTTAACCATTGGAATGTTCTTATTCCTCAACACTCGATCCTTTCAATCTAGAATACGTACAAGTTGCACCTTGAACTTCAAATCTTCTTGCAACTCAATCGGAGGTGTCTCGAGGATATGGGAGGGATCAAGTACATACTTCTTCAACATTGAGACGTGGAAGACATTGTGAATTTGAACCAACTCTGGGGGTAACTTTAGTTTATATGCCACTGGCCCAATCTTTTCAATAATACGAAAGGGTCCAATGTATCTCGGATTGAGCTTTCCTTGCTTTGTGAACCGGATCACACTTTTCATTATCCAACAAGATACCACAATTTACTACAATAATATAATCAAATAAGACTTAATACCTTAAAGTATTCAAATTATTACCTTTCCAAGGAGAGACCTTAAGAAAAACTCTATCATCAACTTGAAATTCTAAATCTTTTCTCCATCTATCTGAGTAACTTTTCTGCTTGTCTTGAGCTGTCTTTAATCGCTCTTGGAGAACCTTGATCTTGTCATTAGTTAGATCAATCAGTTCTACATTAAACAATTTCCTCTCACCCACTTCATCCCAGCAGAGTGGAGTTCGACACTTTTTTCCATACAAAGCCTGGTATGGTGCCATCCCAATACTAGACTGAAAACTATTGTTATATGCGAACTCCACAAATGGCAAGTGTCTATCCCAACTCCCCGTAAAGTCAATAACACATGCTCATAGCATATCTTATCAATTCCAGCTCTAAAATATGTTTATTATGCCATTCTCATATAAAAATGCATGTTTGCTTACTTGGGTACCTCGAAAATCGTTAAAGGACGACATTGTACCAAATGGTACAATTAGGTTGAATTAAGCCTCAAGCTAGTCCAAATAGAGATTTTAAGATGAAATTGAAAATTTTAAAACCCAAGAATTTCTTAAAATGATGATTCGGAGTTCGAGGACAAATTTGGAGTCAAATTGGAATTTTCATGACCTAAGGGCAAAATGGTCATTTTTCCACCTGAGGTTAAAATTGGAATGTTTAAAGAAGTTTTTGACCAAGATTTACTATTTAGAACATAATTTGAGTTTGAGAAGTGAAAAATTTTAATTTTGACATTTTTCAGAGCATAGGGGTAAAATAGTCATTTTGCCACTCTAGAGGCAAAATTATAATTTTACACCACCCAACACTTGTCTAGCACATGGATTTTACCTATTATTATCATGGATAATTGAGGAAATTTAAGTGGTGGAGAGAGATTGCTTAATGGGTAAGTATGACACATGGACCAATGGAATGGTGACATGTGTCAAATTCTCATCCATTTATTATTTTCCTTATAAATTAGCACAAAATCAGCTTATTTCTCTTCATATGGCTGGCCAAAGCAAGAACAAATGAAGAAAAAGGAAGAACAAGAACCCTAGGGTGAAAATTCAAGAGAAAATTGGTGGATTTCAAGTAATCAAGCAATCAAAGGAAAAATTTCTTGATTTTGACTTGTGATCTACCTTTCCCATGCATTATTTTGCATTTTCCATGGTTGAATCACAAGATATCATGAAGGATAGTGTGTTGATCAAACCCTAGGAGAGAGGTTTTGATGCTTGATTTGGTTAGATTTCAATGTATTTTAGTGTTTTTAGTTGATTGGTGATGTGTAGCATGAAAATCAAGCAAGAAAAATTCATGTTCGCCCATCACCCATCATTGGCTGAATTCTCCATGTAGAATATTGATGATGATTTTGATTTTATTTCAAGTGATTTGGTTAGGAATTAGTGATTTATGGTGTGAGAATCAAGTAGGAAAAATTATAGTGTTGATGCACCCACCATGGTCGAATTTTCCAAGAGAAAATATGAGGATGATTTTGCCATATTCAAGTTATTTAATTTGTGTTTGATGATTTGGAGTAATGGGAGAAAAATGAAATTATTTGGAGTTGAATTGGACAAATTGGCCAATTAATTGAGTGATAGATCAAATTAGGCCAATTATAAAGCTCGACCTTATAAAATACTTGTCATGACATACATGTGATGGATAGCATGTTTGCATACTTGGAAAGCTCTAAAAAATCGTCAAAAGTCGATATTGTACCAAATGGTACTATTAAGTTAAATTAAGCCTCGAACTAGTCTAAATAGAGATCTTAAGATGAAATTGAGAATTTTAAAACTCTAGAATGACTTAAAATGATGATTTGGAGTTCGAGGGCTGAATTGGAGTCAATTTGGAACTTTCATGTTCTAGGGGCAAAATGGTAATTTTGTCACCCGATGATAAAATGGGAATTTTTAGAAAAGATTTTGATCACATTTGACTCATTGGAGTATGATTTGAGTTTGAGAGGTGAAAAATTTAAATATTGACATTTTTGGAGTCCTAGGGGCAAAATAGTAATTTTACGAGTTTATTGGGGCAAAGTTGGAATTTTAGAATTTTACACCACCTAACACTTGTCATGCCCATGGATTTCAGCCATTGACATTTTACATTGTGGATAATTGAAACATTTTATGTAGTGGAGAGATATTGCTTAATAGATAAGTATTACACATGGACCAATGGAAACATGCCATGTGTCAAGCTTGGATTATTCTAGAATTTCCTTGTAAAATCTATTTAAAACTCTCTTAGTCTCATCCGTATGGCCGGCCAAAAGCATGAAGTGAAGAGGAAAGGAAAGAACACAAACCCTAGGTGGGAAAATTGAAGAAAAAGTATGGGATTTCAAGGGATTAAGCTAATAAAGGTAAAATTTTGTAATTTTATCTTGTGATTTACACTACCCATGTCAAACCCTGTTCTATAAAATAATTACGACATCATTTACATGCTCAATAGAATGGTTACATATTTAGGAAGTTTGAGAAATCGTTAAAAGACGATATTGCCCCTAATGGTACTATTAAGTCGATTAAGCCTCGAACTAGTTCAAATAGGAATTTTAAGGTGAAATTAAGAGTCTCACAGTTCATGGATGACTCAAAATGGCAATTCGGAGTTCGAGGATCAATTTGGAGTCAAACCGAAATTTTCAATATCTAAGGGCAAAATGGTCATTTGCCACTTAGGGACAAAATGGAAATTTTAGAAAAGATTTTTTTGGTCCATTTGACTTATTGGAGTATGATTTGAAGTTTAGAAGTGAAAAATTTTAATTCCGGTATAATTTAGAGTATAAGGGTGAAATGGTAATTTTGCCACCTCGGGGGCAAATCGATAAATTTTCACCTCGACACTTGTCAAGACCAAGGGATTTTATTCATCGTGGAGATGGATAAACATGAGAAATGTGTGGTGGAGAATTAAACAATTAAAAGTTAAATATTTAAAATTTGAACCAATAAAGAAATGCCATGTGTCATGTTTTTATTATTTTATTGTATCTTTATAAAAAGGCAAAAAAATCAGCCTATTTCTCCCATAGTGATCAGCCAAACCAGAAGAGAAGAGAAACCAAGGAAAAACAAACCCTAGGTGGGACAAATCAAAGAGAAAATGTTGGAATTCAAGGATTTGATCAAGCAAAGGTAAAATTTCTTTGATTTTGCTAGTGATTTACCTTACCCATGCATTTTCCCTTAAGTTCCATGGTTAAATTACATGTTTTCATGATGAATTCATGGCTGGTCAAAATGGGTATGGAGAGAGAATGATCTTGGATTGGTTTGATTTTTAGGTATATTAGTGTTTTTAGGTGATTAATGATGTGTAGCATGAAAACAAGTGAAGAAAACCACCAAAGGTTTGGTTCCCATCAATAGCCGAATTCTCTAAGTGAATAAAGAGGAAGAATGAGATGTTATTCTAGGTGATTTGATTAAGAAATAATAGTTTTTGGTGTAGGAATTAATGAATTATGGAAAGAAAATTAAGTAGGAAAAATCACGGAGTTAGTGTACCATTGTTGGCCGAAAGTTCCAAGAAGAAAAGTGAAGATAAATTTTGCCTAATTGTGTGTTAATTAGTTGTGCTTGGTGAATTGAGGGATTGGAAAAGAAATGGAGCAAGTTTGAGTGAAATTGGACGCATTGGCCAATTTATTGGATGAAAAATCGACTTAGGTCAATAACCTGTGCATTTTTCATTTCATATCACGCATATATATCGAGCCTGAAATAGCTTATGACTGTTAGACCCAATTTAATTGAAATATGTGCCATGGATTATGGCTAGGTGGTGAGCCATTAGATACAGGTAAAGGACTGTACCCGTGGACTGAAAATAGGAGTATATCGACTCCTAGAATTGTGAGTAAACTTACTATCATCTTAATTATCTAGAGTAGATTTATTTAATTGAGTGATTTTATGGAAAAATGGTTTAATTGAAAAATTATTGTGTTTTATGGGAAAATGAGATTTTATAAAATAATTTTATAAAATTTTTGAAAATTTAATAATGATTTCAAAAATAGAGTAATTGGAGACCTATACTATGATTGTGTTGTTTATCCATGATTTTACATTAAATGGCTTATGATAAATGTGGGTATGGCTAGTTATTTCTATGATTTAAAGAATATGTGAACTATTTTGATTTTCCTTGAATGTGTTAAGTGAGCCATGTCATACTATTGTGATTTTATTGGTTGGTGGGTTATAAAGTGGGCACCGCAGTGACGGGGGTTCCGTGGGCTAGCCTAATTAGAGGGGCACGGTTCCCAATTAATGAGCTTACCTCGATTGGAGAGGCGCGTAGGATAACTCCCGAGGTAGGATTTGAGTGCGCCTCACGTTCGGGCCACCACGTGAGAGTGAGACTCAGCCAACGCCAAGGAACGGCTGTGTTGTCAGAGGTGAAATGTGTTTGTGTGTGTGACAATAAACAGCCTTGGCGGTCTCGGTAAGATACCTCCGTGGGGTATCCCCGAGAATGGATTTTTGGCAAGGGCCAAGTTTTTGAAAAGTGCATAAGCCATGTTGAGTAATTGAATGAAATCCAATTATTTATATGGGTTGGGATGAATTATTTTAATTGTCTCCTATTACTCGGCTTTAGATTGTTTTGATGATGTCTGTCTACTCACTGGGATTATGTAATCATAATCTCACCCCTATTCCTATCCATTTTTCAGGCTCAGGACAATTTGTTGATAGTTGATTAAGATGAGAAGTAATCTCAGAGTTGCATCCTAGAAAGTAAGGGTTCATAGCCCTACATCTTCTTAGTCAGTTGAGGGCCCACGTGTCACTGTAAAAGTAATTTTATTCTTCAGTTATTTGATTTAAAGTATGTATGAATATATTTAGCTTTTACACCATGTTTTTGGCGAGTTTCGATATTTTCAAAGAAAAATGACGAAAATGCCCCTATGAGCCAGAAAGTAATATTTTATTGTTTTGATTTGGAAATGACTTATGATTTTTTTGAAATGTGAGATTTAATAGCTGTCGCTCACTGGGGAGATGCGAAAGCTGATGCTAAGCCTTGCGTGGTTTCGATCGGCATTCGGGGTAATGAGTGCCTATCGGGACGTCAAGGCGGTTGTCACAGGCTCGATGGGAGTTTCGGGTCGTGACAACCCATGCTTTCTTTTTCATTTTCCATGCTTAGAACTCAAGTTTGCATGATAAACCCATGCTAGCCGAATTTGAGAGGAGAGGTTTTGAGCATTGATTTTGCTAGATTTCGAGCTAATTAAGTGTTTTTGGTTGTTTGGTAATGGAAAGTATGAAAATCTAGCAAGGAATCACTTTGTTCTTCACAAACCCACAAGAGGTTGAATTTTCTAGAGAGGATATTGAGGCTGAAATTGATGATATTTCATGATATTTTGGTAGTATTTAATGATTGGTGAGGCTAGAAATTTAAATGGGAAATTTTGGCATGAAAATCTGAATTTTTACCTAATGTATAAACATGTGCGATTTGTGGTTCGGACTGATAAATTGAATCATATTCACAGTCATTGAGGTATTTTAAGAATAATTGGAGTGTAAAAAATGAAAGAAATCGATTTGGAGTTAAATTGGAGGTTTTAGCCAATTACACCGAGAATAGTGCGAATTAGGTCGAATACCGCATTTAAATGTCTATTCGGACATTTTGCATCACATTTCATACATTCATATAGATTTTTAGAGCCTGAAATAGTTTATGATACATTGACACAATTTATTGAAATTCGTGTCACGTATGATGTATAGGTGGTGAGCCCTCTAACAAAGGTAAAGAGATTGTGCCCGAAGATCGGGAATAAGAGTATATCAAACTCCTAGTACTATGAGTAACCTTGTTATCGCCTTAATTATCTAAAGTAGTTTTTAATCGTTTTTGTGATTTGATAGAGAAATGAGTTTAAATGGTAAATCTTTATGTTTTATAAACAAAATGTGTTTAAATGAGATGATTTTGTAAAATTGTCTTGAAATTGAATAATGGCTTTTTCAAATAGAGTAATTAGAGACCATTTGATGTATTGTGAATTTATGGGTCCAATTGATTGGCTTATGACAATATTGGCATGAATGGCTGAATTGGTATTTGAGTTGAAATGTATAACTGTTGTTTACTTTGATAGGCTGGATAATGATAAAATTGCCATGTCATGCTATTACAAATTTTATTGTATGGTGGGTTTAGCTTGCTGCAGTGGGCTAATTCTGTGGACTAGCCTATTAGAGGGGCATGGAACCTAGTCATATTCTTACCTCGGTTGGAGAGGCGAGTAGGGTAACTCCCGAGGTATAACTTTTAGAGTTCACTTCAAGCCAAACCACCACGTGAAGGCGAACTCAGCCAATGCCAAGGAACGACTATATTTTCAAAATAAAAAACATGATTTATGAGTACATAACTTTTTAATAGCTTTGGCGAACTGGGTTTGGGATAGCCTGTGGCCAAGGTATCCCTGATAACTAGGTATAAGAATGATTTTGACAGGAGCCAAAGTTTTAAGAAATTCATAAGCCATGTCAATTACTCAATTTATATGAATTGATTTTATTTGGTTGAAACAAGTTGAAAGGTGATGAATTTCAGTATGTTAAACTGTTTTATCTGTCTCCATTTACTCGGCTTTAGATGGTTTAGATGGTATCTGTTTACTCATTGGGATTTTATAATCTCACCACCCTCATTTTCAATCATTTTAGGCCCGAGGTAGCTTGTGGATAGCAGATATCATCAAGGATTATAGTTGGCTTTACTACTCCAAAAACTGTAGGTTTACTGCCTTTGTGCACTTTTGTTCCTTGCAGGCCCACAAGTCACTGTAAAGTAAATTCATATCCTGGTTATCTATATTATAGTACGTATGAATTTATTTAGCTTTTACATTACAAAAAAATTATTTACCGATGACTTTATAAATATTGTTTTACAAGAAATTAAAATATTTTATTGAATATTTTTATTTTATTCAAATAGTTGTAATATCATTTTTAATAAATGTTTTAGACACCCAAATTTATTTTAAATCATGAAATATGTGTTTTCCACTCATCTACTACATCTTTAGTCGGGTTCGAAAAATTTTGAGGAAAAATGACGAAAACGCCCCTATGAGACAAAAATTATTTTTCCATGGTTTTGAAAGGGAAAAAGCTTAAAATTCTTTAAAAATGAGGTTTGGCGATGATTACTCATAGGGGAGATGAAAAAAATGGTACTAAAGTCTTGCGAGGTTTCGGTTGGCACTCCGGGTAACGAATGTCTATTAGGATGTCGCGACGGTTGTCACGGGCTCGAAGAGAGTACCGAGTCGTGACACCAATACCGTTTAATTTAGGTACACAATTGAATTTGTGTAGAAGATCATGTTTAGACAATAATCCAAACAATTTGCATCCCATTTCATACATTAGTATAAAGCCTGAATTGGATTTATAACATTTTAGCACAATGTCGTAAATGACTTATTGTGCATTATGTTTAGGTGGTGAGCATTCTGGCAAAAGTAAAGAGATAGTACTTGAGGATCAAGAATCGGAGTACTTGGAATTTGACTCCTCGAAATAGTGAGTAACCTTACTATCATCTTAATTATCTAAAATGATTTTTATCCGATTTTGTGATTTTATGGAAAAGGAGTTTAAATGGTAAATCTTTATATTTTATAAACAAAATGTGATTAAATGAAATGATTTTATAAAATTGTCTTGAAATTGAATGATGGTTTTGAAAATGGAGTAATTGGAGACTAATTGATGTGTTATAAATCATGGTTTGAATTGAATGGCTTATGATAATATTGGCATGAATGGTTGAATTGGTATTTGTGTTGAAAATGTATAAACTGTTGTTTGCCTTGATAGGCTGGATAATGATAAAATTACCATGTCATACTATTGTAAATTTTATTGTATGGTGGGTTTAGCTTGCTGTAGTGGGCGATTTTCTGTGGACTAGCTTATTAGAGGGGCACTGAATCCTGTTATATTTTACCTCAGTTGAAGAGGCGAGTAGGGTAACCCCCAAGATATAACTTTAGATTTTCACTTCATGCAAAACCACCACGTGAGGGTGAACTCGACCAACGCTAAGGAACGACTATGTTTTCAAAATAAAAACATGATTTATGCGTACATAACTTTTTAACAGCCTTGGCATACTCGATTGGGATAGCCCTCGATCAAGGTATCCCTGATAACTGGGTATGAGAATGATTTTGGCACGAGCCAAAGTTTTAAGAAATTCATAAGCCATGTTGATTACTCGATTTATATGAATTGATTTTATTTGGTTGAAACAAGTTGAAAGGTGATGAATTACAGTATGTTAAAACTATTTTATCTGTCTCCATTTACTCGGCTTTAGATATTTTAGATGGTATTTGTTTACTCACTGGGATTATATAATCTCACCACCATCCTTTCCACCAATTTCAGGCTCAGAATAGGCTGTAGATAGCTGATTTCATCGAGGCTACCATTGGATTTGCATCCTCCAAACTGTAGGTTCACAGTCTTCCTTACTTTTAGTTATTCGGGGGCCCACTAGTTATTGTAAATTAAATTAATTACTCTGGCTTACTGTATTACAGTATGTATAAATTTATTTTGCTTTTACACTGCTACAAAAAAAGTTATTTACATATAACTCTAAAAATATTGTTTTATAAGAAAATTAAATATTTTATTGAATATTTCTTTTATTTTTTTTATTATATCTAAATAATCATAATTTCATTTTAAATGAAGGTTTTAGACGTTTAAACTTATTTTTGATTATGAATTATATATTTTGTACTCGCATACTACATTTTTAGCGTATTTCGAGATTTTTGAAGAAAAATGACCAAAATGCCCCTGTGAGAAAAAAATTATTTTTCTATTGTTTTGATTTGGAAATAGTTTATAATTTCTCAAAACATAATTTTAGTGACTAACACTCACAGGGGAAGCGAGAAAAACTAATGTTAAGCCTTGCGAGGTTTCGATTGACATTCCGGGTAATGAATGTTTATAGGGACTCGCAATGGTTGTCACGGGCTTGATGGGAGTACGGGGTCGTGACATATCCTTTAAAGTCTAGATAGTCCTTTCAGATTGACCATCTGTCTATGGATGAAAGGCAGTACTAAACCTAAAATTAGTTCTAAGAGGCTCTTGGAATTTTGGCTAGAATCGAGAAGTAAATAGGGGGTCTCGATCTGACACAATAGAAACTGGAACTCCATGTAATCTCACAACCTCATCTATATAAAGCTTAGCCAGTTTCTCAATGGAATACGTGCTATGGATAGCCAAGAAATGGGCAGACTTAGTCAATCTATCCACAATCACCCATATAACATCCTTCCCACTCTATGTCAGCGGCAAACCCAGTACAAAGTCCATAGTCACGTGTTCCCACTTCCATTCCGGAATAGGTAAAGGCTTAAGAGTACCCGATGGTTTTTGATGTTCCGCCTTGATCTGTTGGCATGTGAGACATTTCGCTACAAACTCTGCTATGTCTTGTTTCATACCCGGCCACCAATAACTTTCCTTAATAGTCCTGTACATTTTGGTGCTTCCGGGATGTAAAGCATAGGCGGAAGAATGAGCTTCCTTCAAAATAGCTCGTCTCAACTGATCATCCTTAGGGACACAAACCCGATCTCTAAACATCAAAATTCCATCATCACCGAGTTTGAACTCACTAGTTTCTCCATCTTGTAGCTTTTGAACTTCTCATTTAAACTCATCATCAGACTTCTGCAATTCTCTGATTTGATTGAACAATGAAGGTCTCACAACGAAACTAGCAAGTAAGGTTCCATCTTCACCAATTCTCAATTGGATCCCTAGAGATTTCATCTCAAGTAATATCGAAAAATAAGAACTCTGAAGTGTTGCTAATGGAGATGAGGATTTACGACTTAAAGCATCTGCTACAACATTTGCCTTCCCAGGGTGATAATCAATCACTAAGTCGTAATCCTTAATGAACTCTAACCATCGTCTCTGTCTCAAGTTAAGCTCTTTCTGGGTGAGCAAGTATTTCAAACTCTTATGGTCGGTAAAAATCTAACAACGCTCACCATATAAGTAATGCCTCCAAATTTTCAACGAAAAGACTACTGCTGCTAATTCTAAATCATGGGTAGGGTAATTCGTCTTATGCTTCTTCAACTGTCGGGAAGCATAAGCTATCACTTTCTCATCTTGCATTAACACTCACCCTAATCCCAATTTAGAGGCATCACTGTACACCACAAATTCTTTCCCCTTAACAGGAAGTGTCAAAACTGGAGCGGAGGTCAACCGATTCTTTAGCTCCTGAAATCGACTCTCATAGACATCATCCCACTCGAACTTAACTCCTTTACGAGTCAGACAAGTTAAAGGAGCAGTTATCAACGAGAATCCCTGAACAAACCTCCTATAATAACCGGCTAAGCCAAGGAAACTCTGAATATCTGTTACCGTTTTCGGTAGCTCTCATTGTAAAATTGCCTTAATCTTCTTGGGATCGACATAAATTCCAACTCCAAACACCACATGTCCCAAGAAAACCACTTCTTTTAACTAGAACTCATATTTAGGAAACTTGGCATAGAGTTATTTTTCGCGCAAAGTTTACAGCACAATGCGCAAATGGGCAGCATGTTCGTCATCATTCTTCGAATAGACCAGAATGTCATCTTTGAATACTATCACGAACTTATCTAAGTATGGATGGAACACCCTGTTCATAAGATCCATAAAAGCTACCGGGGCATTAGTCAGACCAAACAGCATAACTAGAAACTCATAATGCCCATAACACGTCCTGAAAGCAGTCTTGGGTACATCTTGCTCCTTAATGTTTAACTGATAATGCCCAGACCTTAAATCAATCTTAAAAAACACCATAGCACCTCGTAACTAATCAAAAAGATCATCGATCCATGGTAGAGGGTATTTATTCTTGATGGTCACTCAGTTCAGCTGACGGTAATCGATACATAACCGAAGAGTGCCATCTTTCTTCTTTACAAATAAGACTGGTGCTCCCCAAGAAGAAGTGTTAGGGTGAATAAAACCCTTATCTACCAAATCTTGCAATTGGACTTTCAGTTCCTTCAACTCTACTAGAGCCATTCGATACGAAGGAATGGAAATAGGTGCAGTACTCGAGAGTAGATCAATAGGGAACTCGAGCTCTCGATCAGGAGGTAGTCCCAGTAACTCTCAAGAAATACATCAGAAAACTCACTTACTATTGGGACATCCTCTAACTTAGGTTCCCCATTTGAAGTATCGATCACGTGTGCTAAATATGCTGGATACCCTTTCTGTACCAGTTTCAGAGCTTTGATGGCCAAGATTACACAGGACGGTAATACTCGACGTTCCTTGCAAATACAATCTCTGCTCCTTCATAATTCCAAAGTACAACTTCTTTTCGAAAATAATCCATGTTCACCCGATGTGTAGTTAACCAGTCCATACCCAATATTAAATTGAAATCCTGGATCTCTAAAGGAATTAAATCACCCATAAATTCTTCCTCACCAATCATTACCCCACAGTTTCTATAACAAGTGTTTCTAACTAGCTTCTCTCCTAAAAGGGTGTGAACTACAATTTCTTCCTCTAATGGTGACAGGTTTCTATCAAAAAATGATGCAAATGTCGTGCTTACATAAGACCTGTCCGAGCCAGAATCTATTAAGACATATGCATCTTTATCAAATAAAAGCATAGTACCTGTCACTGCTCCAGGTTGGACCCGTGCCTCATCCTCTGTCACAGCAAAAACTCTTGTCGAAGAACGAGTCTGTGGTCTAGAGGGTGGATGTACCGAGGTGTTACTCTCCACACCGGACCGTATGGCTACTCCCTGTCTCGGTGGTAACCTAAAAGAATCTCTCTTCTGTATATCCATGCGAGCTGGTGGAGATGGAGCAACTACAGTAGCTCATCCGAACTGTGGGCAAGTCCTCTTAATATGACCCGGCTGACCATAATGAAAACATCGTACGAGCTCCCTACACAGCCCAACATGATATTTTTCACAATTTCTGCATCTATCAGAACCTCCGAAACTCTTCCCAGGAATAGTCATAATAAATTTGCTGAATCTCAGAGGCCTTTGCTGCGGCTGTGGAAATGGGGGTCGGGAAGATGCTACGGAAGTAAAGTTAGTACTCCCTGAAGCAAATGAGTCTTAGCCCCTTTTTGCTGGTTGACTAAAAGATATACTAGAATTCCTCTTTTTTGCAAACTCAGCCCGCATTCTTCTACTTTCATTTGCGAGCTTCTCAGCCCTTAAAGCCATCTGTAGCACCTCTTTATGCAGCTCCCTACCTGTCACTATCATCCGATCTTGAATCTAATTTCGGAGCCCTTCTTCAAAATAACTAGCTTGATCTTGCTCAGCTTTCACCAGATTCGGCACTTATAACATCAGTTCGTTAAAACGAGCCTTGTACTCCTCTACTGTTAAGTTCCCCTGTTTCAAACTCAAAAATTCTCTCTTCTTTTTCTTTTGATGGAATTAAGTGTAATACTGACCATCAAATTCTCTTAGAAAATTTGACCAGGTCGGAGGAGTGGTAAAACGGGATTTCACTAAATTCCACCATGTGCGGGCCCTCTTCTCGAGTAATCTTGTGGCCACCATCAACTTCATGTCATCATCCAACCTCATATCAGAAAGTGTCTCCGAAACTTGATTAATCTAGTATTTAGTTACGATTGCGTCTAGCTCACCCGTAAAAGAAATACAACCGAGTTGCCTAGCCTTCTTAAGCTTCTTAGAAATAGAGACATCGGGCACCGATGGTGGAACAGGAGATGGGGGTGGTGGCACTAAAAGAGCAGTTGGAGGAACTGTAGGAGAAGCTTGACCAGTCTAAGCTTGGCCAGCAATAGCAGCGAAAAAGGTTGCCAATGCCTGAGCTACCTCGAGAGACATGGCAGGAATACCAATAGGTGGTGGAGGATGTGGAGGAGTCTCGGTCTGCTCAGTAGCAGGTGCTACCCGAAAAGTGGACGTAACCTTTTCCCCCTCTATAGGATCCGGCTAACGATGTTGAGAATGACCTCTTCCCCTCCCAGCGGATCAGGTGAGAGGTGGGTGTTCACGTCGAAGAGGCATGGTGATTTATAAGAAGAAACAAAGTGAGTTTAGACAAATTTAAGTTCTATATGTTGATGCATGCATTCAACTTAACCTAACCTAACTTAACTTGGGGCCACACTGACACTGTAATTTTCAAAACAACTTTAAAACCAAATGCTCTGATACCAATCGAATTGTCACGACTCAGTACTCTCCTCGAGCCTGTGATAACCGTCGCGATATCCCAATAGACATTCGTTACCCTGATTGCCAACCAAAACCTCACATGGCTTAATATTAGTTTTTGCACCTCCCTTGTGAGCAAAAATTACTAAATATCATATTTTAAAAGATTATAAGCTATTTTCAAATCAAAACAATAATAAAAAAATATTTTCTGTCTCATAAGGGCATTTTGGTCATTTTTCCTAAAAATTTTGAAACTTGTTGAAAATATAATATATAGGAGAAAATACACATTTCATAACTAAGAACAAGTTTTTATGTCTAAAACATTCATTTATGGTGAAATTGTAGCTAATAGAATAAAATAAAAATATTAAATGAAATATTCCATTTTCTTATAAAACAATATTTATAGAATTCTGCGTAAATAATTTTTGTAGCGTAAAAGCAAAATAAATCCATACATACAGTAACACAGATAACCAGAGTATGTAATTTAATTTACAATGATGTGTGGGCCCTCGAATGACCAAAGGTAACAAAGGTTGTGGACCTACAATTTCTGAAGAGGTGAGTCCAATAATAACCCTCGACGTAATCAACTATTTACGGACTGTCCTGATCTTGGAATGAGTGGAAAGGAGGGTGGTGAGTTTATATAAACTCAGTGAGTAAACAAACATCATCTAAAATATCTAAAGTCGAGTAAATAGAGACAACTTAAAATAGTTCTTCGTACTATGATTCATAACGTTTCAAACTCGTTTTAACTAAATAAAATAATTTCATTTCACTCAAATAATCAAGATGGCTTATGAATTTCTTAAAAATTTGGCTCGTGCCAAAACTCATTCTTAGGGATACCTTGCCCAGGGCATCCAACCGAGTCCGCCAAAGTTGTTAAAGAAAAGTTCATATACGCATAAAACACATTTTTACATTTAAAAGCATAGCCGTTCCTTGGCTTTGGCTGAGTTCACCCTCACATGGTGGTTTAGCGTGTGGTGAACTCTAAAGCTTTACCTCAAAAGATACCCTTCGTGCCTCTCGTACTGAGGTAAAATATAACTGGGTTTACCGTGCCCCTCTCTAATAGGCTGGTCCACGAAAACCCGCCACTATAGTGACTAATCAATATCCCACCAAATCAATAAAAGTTTTGACAGCATGACATGGCAATTATACTACTACCCAGCCTGTTAAGGCAAAACAAACAGTTCATGCAATTTCAACACAATTTCCAATTCAGCCATTCATGCCAATATCACCATAAGCCATTCAATTCAAACCATAAATTTACAACACAATCAAACAGTCTCCAATTACTCAATTTCTAAAATCATCATTCAATTTCAAAATGATTTATAAAACTCATTTCATTTAATCACATTTTACTTATAAAACATAAGGATTTACCATTTAAACTCATTTTTCTATAAAATCACAAAAACGAATAAAAACTACTTTAGATAATTAAGACGATAATAAGGTTACTCACAATATCGAGGGTCGAAGTACTCCTAGTCTCGGTCTTCAGGTACAATCTCCTTACCCTTATCGGAAGTTTCACCACCTAAACATAATGCACAACAAGCAATTTACTATATTTGTACTAAACCGTTATAAAACTAATTTAGGCTCTATATGAATGCATGAAATGGGATGCGAAATGTTTGGATTATTATCTAAATATGGTGTTCTACGTAGCTTCAATTATGTATCGAAATAAAATGGTATTGGCCTAATTCGATCTATACACCGGTTAATTGGCCAATACATCCAATTCAACTCCAATTAACTTGATTCCACTTCCAACACTCCAAGTCATCAATTACAAGTTAAATAATATGTAATATCACAAAAATCCATCATCAATATCTTCCTTGTAAAATTCGGCCATTGAAGGTTTAGTGTAGAACATGTAATTTTCATGCTTGATTTTTACACCTTACATCATAAAACAACTAAAAACACCTAAATAGCATGAAATTCATCAAAGTCCATTATCCAATTTCTCTCTTGAAAATTTTAGCCAAGGAGTGTGGGTGAAGGGCATGAAATTTCTTGCTTGTTTTTCATGCTAAACATCACCAAACAACTAAAAACACTAAGATACCTTGAAATCTAACCAAATAAATCATCAAATCTTCTCTCCCTAAATTCGGTCAGCCATGAATCCTTCATGAGATCTTGAATTTTAACCATGGTAATTGAAAAAGAATGCATAGGAAAGGTAGATCACATGCTAGAATTAAGAAATTTAGCTTTACTTGTTTAATTCCTTGAAATCCAATGAATTTTCTGTTGATTTTCTTCTCTAGGGTTTGTTCTATGCTTTTTCCCTTTTGTTCTTGCCTTGGCCGGCCAAGAGAAATGAGATGGGAGAGTTTTAGCTGCGTTTATAATGGAAAATATAATAATATTAAAGCTTGACACTTGTCACCATGTGATTGGTCCATACATAAAACTTAATAATTAAGCATTTCTTCTCCACCACATAAAATCCCTCAATTATCCAAAGTATAAACTGAATTTCATGGGTTTGACAAGTGTCAAGGTGGTGTAAAATTCCAAAAATTCTGATTACATCCTTGTGGACACGTGAAATGACCATTTTGCCCTTATATTCGAAAAATTATCGAAATTAAAATTTTTCACTTCTCAAGCTCAAATTATGTTCCAAATAGTCAAACTTGATCAAAATTTCATCCACCATCGCAAATTTGCCCTCGGGTGGAAAAATGACCATTTTACCCATACGTTATAAAAATTCCAATTTAACTCCAAATCAATCCCTGAACTCTGAATCACCATATTAAGTCATTCTAAGATTCAATAACTCTCAATTGCATCTTAAAATCTTTATTTGAATTAGTTCGAGACTTTAATCAACTTAGTTGTACCACTAGGTACACTACTGACTTTTGACGATTTTTCCTAGGTATTCAAATATGCAAGCATGTTGTCAAATACATGAATGACATGGCAAGTATATTATAGAGTAGGGCTTGACAGTTAATGCTTTTGGATCTACTCCAACTTCGACTAATGCTCCGAATGGAGATGTACGATCTCGTTGGAACCTATCACACACAATGGCATCACAACCAACTCAATTTTCATAAATATAATTTTAAAAGTTATTTCCTATATCAAGCTTTATTAGTTTCTCCTAACTAGTTTCCAATTGCTATTTGACTAGCCATTTATTTGTATTACTCTAGTGACACTAGAAATAAATAAACAACTCTCCACAATAAAACAGCCCACAAATCAAATTATTGACCTTTATCAACAAATTAAAAATAAACCCTAACTCATTACTCACCTTAAGGTTTCTTTGTAGTTGAATTCCTTTTCAAAAGCTTTCAAACTATTGTGAAAAATCTCTCTTTCTCTCTCTAGAACATCCAACTAGTGAGAAAAAGTATTAAGGAAAGGCTTTTGAGGGTTCTTGAGGTGTAGAAGTGGAAGAGCATGAAAACCCTATGAAAAGGTGTAGAAAAAACATGAGAAATGGAGCTAATTTGGGAAAGTTATAAAAGTTTCAAGGGACGCTTCCATGGAAGGTCCAAAGAAACATGAAATGGAGAGAAGGATGGAAGGAAGAAGAAGAGCTGCTAGAAAAATAAGAAGCTGCTGGAGAGTTAGATACTTATGCCTAAAGTTTATCCAATTTCTCACATAAATTACCAAAATGCCCTTAACAAGGTCACTTTGTCTTCCCTTTACCTTTATACAATTTTTTTACTTCTTTGACATTGAGACAAAGTCCATAATAGTTTAGAAATACTCGAGTTCATGAAAAAGTAAAAATTTAAACTCGAGATGAGAAATGACCATTTTGCCCTAACTATGGAAATTATCAGTATTTTTGTCTTTTTCATTCATTTTACCATCATTCATCTATTCCTTAGGCCTACTTAGACCTTAATAACATTAGAAAGCTACTTCTAAGAGCTCACCATGAGAAATGATGAAATTACCCCTAGTTTGTGTTATCGCATCTACTTCTAGTTACGGGTCTATAAAGGTCGAGGTTTCACAACTGTGGTGCTGAGCTCTCGACAAAATTGTATGGTGAGCTTCCTTTCACCAGTGCTGCAGCCTTTCGACTAATTGATTGTTTCAAGATTGACTCATTGATTATGCATATAAATTTGATTAAGATGAACTTTTTGAACTTTTTGAAAAATTTGTTGGTTCATCTTCTAATTTGGTCAAGTTATATGTTTACATGATATTTGATCTTGCTTGACCTTAATTGTTGAAGTCTAAAATTTGAATTAAGTAATAGAATTACTTCTAGTGCTTAATTTCATAACTCAAGTCATGTTTGACCATGAATTATATTGTGTTAAAATAGTTGAAAAATCTTTTTGAATATGCAATTGAATGTTAACTATGTCTTCCATGAGCTTAAATGTTTACATGATCTAGAGACTTTGTGTACATCCAACTTAAGCTTCTAGGTTACCAATTGAATACTTATTTCTTGAATCTTGACAATTGGTATTCATTGATAATTGGATGTTCACTTTGAGCATATTCATGAGTTGAGTGCCTTATTTCATGTCAACTGATATCACTCATGGATTATGATAAAAAAGCATATACCTTGAACTTAAATGATTGCATTTAATTTGGTGCATGTCTATATATTAAAGGAAAAGAAAAATCATGCTTGCATTTCATGGAACAAATTGGAATCATGATTAGTGAAGATATATTTTCTTACATGATTGCAACAAGTTTTAAATGCTTAGGCAATGCTTCATTGTTAATGATAGTTTTCTTAATGTGAATATTCTCCTTTGATTGATTGTTTCATATATAACTTAGAGAATATTACTGAAATGCTTGCTTGAAAATAATTTGGAAGAATGCTTGCTAAAAGTGCTTAATAATGATTTTCTCTTGATACTTGATTATATGCTTTTATTGTGAAAAATTCTCCTTGAATCATCATTTTTATATGAAATGGATAATTCTTTTGAAATTGCTTGGTTAATAATGCTTGATGATGCTTAATTATTATGCCTAATGAAAATTGAAAAATACTGATTAATGCTTAAAAATGATTAGGAACGATGCTTGATGACTAATGATAACTTGAACTCGTAAGGAACTACTTTGCAAACATGAGTACTTGATGCATAATTGAATATCTACTTAAATGCTCATTTATTTTGGGCTTATGACTTCTTTCCTAATAATTGGTCTGGTTTAGACCTTTTGATCTTATGTCTTAAGGGAGAGCTTATCATTGACATTGTCCTGAGCTTTAGTGTCATTAGGAATTGCAATCAACAAGTTGTGGTGAGAATTCTACAATTGGTGTTCTTCATTATTGGTAATATCTTTCTAACAACAAAATGCTTTATAATGCTTCTCACTTATTCTAGAATGTTGAAATTCATAATTGATATCAAGATTCTTTTCTAAATATTGAGAATTCTACAATTTAGGCATTTTCTATTGGCATCTAGATTTATGTTCTAGGATTTGCACACGCAAGTATACGTATCGAACAAGTAATATAGACTGTAAGTCTAGATTATCGTTCCCATTAGGATTTGTTTCTAAAGTTTCACAAAGTACTAAAATTATAAAATAAATTAATCTTATTTAAGTAATCCAAAAGTTGAAGAAAAACTAATTATAAACAATTAAAAATCAACACTAAATAAACTAACAAACTAAATAAGTTGAAAAAAGAAATATATTAAAGGCTTAGGATTATGGGTTCATCTGATACCAGCTTTTCTTGTTATTTATCTTTCCTTGGTGGTTTTTACTAACCTAGAATCTAACACTATTGACAAGTTTCTATCGAGTTGCTTGTACAAATACCTAACTTAATTAGTTCACTATATGTCTATAGGAATCAATTAAATTAAGTTCATTAAGCAAGTGTCCTAATATGGCTATGTATGGCAATTGGCGTATGTCTACCTGAATTGTGAATTAGATCACCAAAGTGATGTGAACATACATTATTCAAACCTTAATCCAATCTAAAATTTCTCTATTGAGTCTCAATTAGATTCACAAATTAGTTAATTGTTGGCTAGACAATCAAAAGCATTAAAAACAGATTTGAATAAGCAAAAGTACACCCATTCAAGATAGATAAAAGAGAAACTAATATTCAAACTGCATGTTGAAATCCACCACAATTCTAGAAAAAGAGTTTAGCACATAATAACTAGTAAAAACAATATCCAAAGAAATTTAGCCATGAATCCAAGTCAAAGAAAATAAGAAAAACACAAAAGTAAGGAAAGAAACTAATTATTGAAGCTTTGCAATCTTAATTCGATTGTTTTCTTGCTTTGTTCATGGCCCCTAATTTCTAGACTAGTTGCTTGCTGCCTCCCCCCTTAATGCTCCTAAAATAAGCTCTTAAATATGTGCAAAATACCCTACTTTCCAATTTTCAATCAAAATTTTCAATTCTAGAAAACGGGTGGCGTTGCAGCATTATGGTCTTAGGTTTTTGTATGATGCACCCCCGATGTGCAACGTCGTAGCCATATTTCACTACTGCTGCGATGGTCACACTTGCAGTGCCACAACCAAGAGTCTTTGGCAGCACAACGCTCCAGCCATGTTGCTTTTGTGCAGAGCTACATCTATCCACCAACTCTCTGCTGGGATTCGACCTCATGCTTAAACATGAAAATAATCAATAAATTAAAATTATGGTGCAGTGGAATAATAAACTAATATTAAATCAGAGAAACAGTCGAATCCTACAGGATCAATGTTTGTGTTTTTCGTGTAACTTTCAAATTAATTATGAACACTCATAAGTTTAAGAGTTACATGCATTGCTCTACATATCGTAATCAGGAGCCAATTAAATCCAAAACTTTGCTTATTCACCTTTAGGATTTGTCAAATCTTCAGCCACCCAAGTGTTTGGCCTCTAACAGTAATCCACATAATGACTGAATAAGACCTTTTCAAAGGTAGGATTTTACTTGTGCTAGCAAGTTTTGTTTCTAAAACAAAAGAACCAAAAGTTCTTACTGAATCTTATTTTTGTCAGACAAAGAAAACTATTTTTCTTTTTTTATTTTATGAAATGGCTGAGAAGTGGTTGGAGGCTTAGAGTTTTTAGTTTGCTAATATAACATATTTATATAGCCAAACTAAGTTGTAACCCTAAATACAACAATTGTATTTTTATTTAATTAAGTCTTTGAGAACTTAATTAATTTTTCACTTTATTTTGTCCTTTTCAATTAAGTCCAATTTAATTAATTATCCTTATTTAATCTCAATCATGTCACGTAATGTGTGTGACCCATTAGGCTTCAAACATGTTGGCAATAAATATAAATCATAATCAAATATCAATTTGATAATTAATTTATATTTATAGATCATGAGTGACATCTAGCAATATATCATGACCACCTAAATGTTAGAAAGTCAATTAAAGAATTTGACAAAGCCTTTCAGTGATAAGCCTCTCAATGCAATACAGTCTTTTCATCAAATATCCTGGATATGACATTAAGTATGGCTTGGTGTCTACTTATAACATTCCATATTAATTCTCATAATTCAAGACTAACCTTATGAATTTAGGAAACTAACTTTACTCAAATTCATCATGCTTTGGCCAAAGACTTTATATAAGTTAATCAAGAATTGAGAACAAGTGAGATACATCCCCTCATATCACTTGGGGTGATGAATCCTCTCTTGACCACTCATTCACCTTCGCATGCTTCATGGCATACCCAAAAACAACATATTTAGGCATCTAGTTACCTTTAGACCCGTAAGGGTGAAATCAAAGTATGTCATTCCCCATACCAGATGACCTGGTGTCTCAAGTCCAAGGACTAGTTGCACGACTATCACATGAGAACATTTTCCATAGACACTTGAGTGAAATACCAAATGGAGTTCTCATAGCGGGTCATGTTCAGTGAACTTGTTCTTTAGCAAGCACCTACATGTTATTCTCAAGTATCCCATATACTTCAATCTATGAGATCAATTGCTTACTTTCCAAGTAAGGAGGCTTAACATGTACTAGTCTTCGAGCATTGTCAATGCCCTATCTTGACAATACAATGACTAGGAACAATTTTAAGAACATGGCTTTGATGCATCATGATCTCAAAATTATAACAACTTTACAATTCTCTTGCAAGACCTTTATGTTCCATGGGCTTCATCCAATTAGTACTTAATAACTCCTTATTATTGCACTAACATGAAGGAAAACCTCTATCACATATAATTATGCGATTAAATATGCATTAAATTGACAATATATATTCTTTGATCAATCCAATTGGCTTAAGGGCATATACCAACACTTTGAACATGATTTTTGCCTTGATTTAGTAAGAACTGGGCCAAGTGATAAACAACAAAGTTGTATCCCATTATCTTATCTTTCCAATGAATCAAAAATTACCTTAATTGGAGTTCTGCAGCTCAAGTTATCTTTAAATTACTGCAACATGTAAGAGTAACACTTTCTCCTCACTTATGATATCATCTCTTCCTTTCACCTTGATCATCATATTCTGCACAAAATCATGAGAAAAATTAGCAATAACTTTTCCTAAAGTAAATTGAGATAAATTAAAGTGAAATTAAACTAAAAACAACTAAGTTAACTGATCAATATAAAAACTAACTTACATTAGAAACACAGGTAAAAAGGGTTAAAATCCAATCCTAAACTCAAGAATCTAGCCACTAAAGTTCCCAAAATGTGTTAAAAATAACTCTATGTAACAGAGTTATCAATTTATATTTACTTCAAGCTTTATATTACCTTTTCTTCACATGAGCTTAAAATTGATTATTTCATTCTCAAATGTGCTTGAACTTTAACATCGATACACTTGGAATGCTTAATGGTAGAGGGAGCTTTATCAATTGATATAATGAGCTTTAAAATGATCCCATCCCTTAAATTTGATTTTGTGCTTATTAATTATTACAAAAAGGGGATTTTTACTTATATATAATGGTATTGAATATTGGTGGGAGAATGATTGATGTGCTTATTGAATATCTTTTTCTAACAATTGGTATATTCTTTATTGTGTTTATCAAGCTTTGTAAATTGTGCTTATTGTATATCTATATTCATTTTTGATATAACAAAAAAGGGGAGAGATATTTAAGAACATTTGCATTTCCAAAAAGGAATACATCTATCCAAGTTTTTGAACCGTGCAATTATTTAAGGGGGGCACTTATAATACCCCGTACTTTGATATGCTGACTAATAAAGCTTATTGGATGCCAATTGAGGTAAATTATAATGTTTAGAAATGATAAAAGATGAAAGAAATAATTTGGGATAAAATATTCTACACACGAGGAAATAATAATAAAATAATAATATTTTATCGAAGAAGAATTTGTGAGATAAAAAGTGATTCAGAAGTCAATTGAGACATAATAAGGTATTTTGGGTACCAAGGGGATAAGAGGAGACAAGAGGAAATTTTTGGAATAAAATAAAATTTTATTAATAAAATAATATTAAAATTTTAATATTTTATTCAGTGTCAAATGTTTCCATGAAGAAGGAGTATATGGTCAATCTAAGTGGGGGAGAAGAAGAATGAGAGAATTTTGGAGAAAAATGACGTTAATGGGGCCACGTGTCTTTATTAAGTAAAAATAGCGTGGGCAAATAAATATTTTAAATATTATCGGGACACCGTGTTGGAGTACAAACTTCATACTTTGTTTGTACATGTGTAGAATAAGGTAATAGAACGAAGTTGGAGTTAAATGAGTGTTGGGATGACTAAATTAAAATGGAAAGAAACAAAAGGGGCAAAACGGTAATTTTAAGTGAAGTTTGGCCAAAGCTTCCAAAGAATGCTTTGACTTTGATTTTTTCAGCCCAAAACCGTTCTTATCTCCTCCAACAAGATTTTTTCCTCTTCTCCTCCATGCTCCACACCATTCTTGAAGCTTCCATGCCATTTTCTTTTTGTCCACTTAAACCAAGTTTTCTTCATTTTCCTTTCCATGTTTTCTTTTCCTTTCTTCTCCAAACTTCTTGAGCACTAAATTTACGACCTTCAATCCCAATTTCCAGCACATATAAACCCTAGGAGGAGAAGAAAGAAAAAGAGAGAAAGGAAGAAAAAGCTTGGTTTTGGTGATTCAAGCAAGGAAGAATAAGAATTCTTGTTTTTGGCTTGAGTAGTATTTGAAAATGAGTTAGTGACTTAGAGAAATGTCTTGTGGCAGCAAAGATTGGCTTGATTGGAGAAAAATTGGTAACATGTAAGCCAAAAAACCCATGGGTGCATGAAGGACTCAAAGTGGAAAAGGAAAACGGTAAGCTTAACACTATGTTTTAAAGCCTACGGTTAGTTGAATATTGTGAGGAATTATGGTTGTTGAAAGGATTTATTTGCCTAAGTTAGTTGAAATTTATTAAGATTGTATGGCATGTTGTTTGAAAGAAATGAGAAAGGAATATTGTGGATGGAGGATTGAGAAACAAAGTATTGAAAGTTCGATATATAACGATGCATGTAAACTAGGAAATAATCGAGTGAAAGTGAGAATGATTGTTACTGCCATCTATGTGGATTATGTGTGGAAATATAAGATGGATTTGGGCGAAAATTATTTAGAAAGGTTGAAGTAGGCACTTCACATCATAAATAAGTTGCTGGTGATATAATCTAAGGAATTTTGTAAGCAATGGATATAAGTAAATTTGGTAAAAATGTATTAAGATGTGAGTTAATTGAAGATGGTTTCATGATAGGATGAAAAATATACATTTGAGTAAGGATTAATTGATTGAAGTGCTGCTCGTATATGTATGTAATTATATATATTGAGTTCATATTACTGCTAGGAAGTGCAAAGATAAGGTTAGAGAACTGTGGTGGCGTGCTGGAGTAAATAACGAGTGACTAACCAGCGAAAAATGTTAGAGACACCTTCGAACAAATAGCGACTTAATATCTTGTTGTTGCCAGGTGAGTGAACTTGCATTTCAAAATGTTTTGGGGAAATGTTTACTTGTTTCAATGAATCATTTGGAAATTTTATCGATTTTTGCTTTAAAATTACCTGGGAACAAGCCCTTAATAAAATGTTTGATGTTGTGAAATGGGAAATGTGTAAAAGGATGAATCCATATGTTTTTGTATAATGTTGATATATATATATATATATACTATGTAATAAATGGCACCATTGTGTGATAATTGTAACCGTGCATGTGCGGAGTGGGCAATGCACATGCCGGTTGAATAACAATGTTGTGATAATTGTAACCATGCATGTGCGGAGTGGGTAGTGCACATGTCGGTTGAATGACAATGTTGTGATAATTTGTAACCGGGCATGTGCAGAGTGGGCAGTGCACATGCTGATTGAATGATAATGTCGTGATAATTACAACTGTGCATGTGCGGAGTGGGCAGTGCACATGCCAATAATGATGCACATGAGTTGGGTGAGATGGGGTGTCTGGCTATGTACACGATGTGGGGGATGCACATGAGCCGGGTAAGGTGATGGTGGTGTATGTGNTTTGGTCCAGAATTTCATTGCAACGAGAATGCCTTCTCGCTGCGGTGAGAGTCAATCTATTATGCTTGACTTGCTTGAATACTAAAGTTTTCACTTCTCAATTTCTTTGTTGTTCATGATTTTTTGTCATCAAGTGACTAAACGACCAAGGGTTCGAATGAGGGGTTTTTAGTAAGAAATTAATTCAATTGCATTGTTTTCGAAAGAAGTACATCATGTTTTCTAAAACCTTCCTTAATGTTGCTTGTTCCCCTCCTATGTTCACTCACTGAGTTGGTACTCACATTTTTTTTTTAAATTCATGTTTTAGGTTTCTTGAGTTAAAGGTGTTTGTATCCTAGGACGAGGTGCTCCTTCCTATACATTGCTCGGTAGGTTTAACGTGACACTAAGTGTTATTAATTGTGTCCAGAGTCACTCTGCTAACTATCGAGGTCTAATTATGTGTATATGAATATTGAATGTGAAACATTAATATTAATTTGTTAATTTATTTATGAATATATTGGTGGATGATGCCATTATGAATGTATGATTGGATTTTATGAATCGTTTTCAAAGAAATGGTATTTAAATATTTTGAGCTTTGGATTCTAAAGGAATAGGGATTAATGTATAAGATTAATTAAGTAGGCTTGCTTGGGCTCAATGGGTTGAGCCCATTGGGCCCTTGTGCCTATCATGGCCCGAAAATTGGGTTGTGACAATGTTGGTATCAGAGCTCTAGGTTTAGTTGAATCCTAGAGATTCTTGTGTGGTCAATAGAGTTGTTGGAGTCCGTATAAAGTCTTGTTCTTGGATTGTGGGTGCGCAACGCAAGTGAAGGACAGGAGGCTACATGGGCCCCTACTTCATTAGAAACCTACCTATTCTTATGACCTATAAATGGCTAAGTAAATTACGCTTGGTTGAACATAGGTTTGGAAAAGCACTTGACGAGTCATGTCTAGAAGGGACGGTAGTCCCAACACCCCTCATAGTACTAGCGAGGGATCGCTAGATTCCACTGCTTGGAGTCGATATATGCCCGAGGGTGAAAGCGTAACAAGTAACTTGACTTGATTTCTGAGTGGATCGGTTCCCCCGAGAGGTAAACCACTATTGAAGAGCTTGAGGAGTCTCGCAAGACTGGTGCATAATGAAATCGATCTGAGGAAAAAGAACCAGAACAAGATGGGAAAAAAGAATACCGATAATTATCATCCTAGGAAGGTATCTGTATTTGTATCCGACACTTCCCTCCTAGTTGTGGGAGAGGTGCTGTAGTTGTTAGTAAGAAGGAATTTGTGGGGCACCTACAAGCTTGGATTGAGGAAAAAAATGAGAAAATCTCAAGAGGAAGAGGAGGACCCAGAAGAGGATCCGTTGATGTGCTCAGATCAAGGCGACAAGGATCCTAAAAACACTTAATATTTTCATTGAAGTTCGTATTACTTTAAGTATAGGCAAATGCGGTGTAAAGGAAATAGTAGTAGTTACCTGTACAAAGGAGTTAAGAGTCGGCTTTTATTTTGTATGACTCACTCAAATGGATTATGAAACAACTGTTTTAATGACTTGATGCATATTGGAGTCCTTCAATATGATAAAGATAGATTAGCGATATAATGATTGAGGGAAGATATTCACCTTAGTGGCATGGTTGATCTCCTTAGATAATTATTAAGGATCGACGTAGAAAGTCATTAATGGTACAAATAACTACGAGACCTGACAAATGATTACCAATTAATCGTGGAAAGGTGAAATTTGAAATCCTAGTTGCAGTTACAATTTGGAAGACTGTAAGAGAAATCAATGAGGATATAGGTGACAGTTAGAATGGATGATGTGATTAAGTCAAGGATTGTTAAAATTTAAGTTTGGAGGGAGTTACAAAATGATGCCATGACATTATGAGGTAATAATTGGGCATAAATATAGCCCAATGGAGTTACATTATGGAACTTGGGAAAAAGGTGAAGCCTTGATTTAATAAATGTCACGACCCAATTTCCCGAGCCATGACCGGTGCATGAGCTCAATGAGCATAGCTCACTAAGCCCAAGCAAGCCTATCCATTTACCTTTGCTTAACAAATTTATCATATCATGCATACACACACCTTTTCCCGGGTGTGAACATAGCCAAAACACAATGGCATTATCGATAATAATATACATGCACTATACCAGTCATGTATTTAGCAATTTACATTGTATACACATATTCACATTGTTAAATTGTATTCACAATACAAAAGGACCCATGACTTCCAGCGGAGACATTTACAATAAAAGGGATTACTATCGAATG
>NC_030851.1:22734367-22751000 GCF_000208745.1 Theobroma cacao | reverse complement strand
AATCTTTCATATTCCCTAAAACAAGTTTGAAATGCAAGTCCACTCACCGGTATTAGGAGTAGAAATACTCTTATTTTCAGTCCGCTAGTACAGTCCTTTACCCGTATCCAATGGCTCACCACCTAGCCATAATCCATGACACATATTCCAATTAAATTGTGTCTAACAGTCATAAGCTATTTCAGGCTCGATATATATATGATATGAAATGAAAAATGCACGGGTAGCCATCTAGACCCGGTATTGGCCTAAGTCGATTTTTCATTCGATAAATTGGCCAATCGTCCAATTTCACTCTAAATTAATCCATTTCTCCTCTAATACCTTAATTTACCACATACCATTGAAATAAAGCCAAATTCAGCATTAGAACTCTCACAGTTCCTTATAGAAAAATTCGGTCATTTGGTGCACTAGCACCGAAAATTTTTCTACATAACCGTTTCACCTTAATTCATCATTTTTCAAGCCATTTTCCTTGAAATAAAAACAATCCCCCATTGATATTTAGCCCTCATGGTTCGACCAACAAGGAACCCTAGAGAAATTGAATATTTCTTTTGTGTTTTTGTTTATAACCATGCTTAACTATCCCTAAACACTAACATAGTCTAAAAGCAAATTATTCCAACAACAATTCCTCTTCCATACCCATTTTTCAGAATTGAATTCATCATGATAACTCAATATTCAACCATGGAAATCAAGAACAAAAGCATGGGTAACCTAGGTATCAAGGAGAATTAAAAAAATTCTAACTTACCTAGCTTGTTTCCTTGATTTCTTCACTTTTTCTTTGAATTTTCACCTAGGTTTTCTTGTTTTTCCCTTTGTTCTTCCTTTGTTCTTGTTGCTGGTTGCCTAGGCCAAATATGGTGAGAGATTTGGGGATTTAATGGGCTGATTTGTATAGAAAATAATAAAATAATCAAGCATACCACGTGTCACATGCTTATTGGCCCAAGTTTTTAACTTTTTAACTTTTTCTTCTTAATTTTCCACCACAAATATTCTGGTATTTATCCAATCCTACCACAATTAAAATCCCTTGGTCTTGACAAGTGCTGGGGCAAAAAATTTACCGATTTACCCCGAGATGAAAAAATTACGATTTTGCCCCTATACTCCGAAATGTACCGGAATCACATTATTTCTACTTTTCAACCTCAAATAACACTAATATTGATCAATATTAACCAAATGGGGCAAAAATTGTTTTATAAAAATTCTCGTTTAGTCCTCTAGTGGCAAGATTACTATTTTACCCTTGTGCTCTAAAAATACCGGGAATCACAATTTTTCACTACTAAACATCATTTTATACTCCAATAATCATAATTATATTTCATATAATTATTCTTGGTCAAATGTGATCAAATCTTGGCTAAAAATCTTTATTTTATCATCAAATGGTAAAATGACCATTTTGTCCCTAATCGGTCAATTTTCTTGATGGACTCCAAACTAGACCTTGAACTCCGTATCACTATTCTAAGTCATTCTGTGGGTTTTAGAATTTTCAAATTCCTCTTAGAATTTCTATTTGAACTAGTTCAAGGCTCGATTTAACTTAGTTGTACCACTCGGTACAAAATCATCTTTTAATCGAGCTTGACAAGGTCTCACAATAAAGATCGTGAATGTAGAGCGTGGTGGAAGATGAACTATTTTCATGGCCATTTGTACTGAAAGTCAACAAAACTATTTGAGTTACAGGACAACAAAGACAATTAATTGTGAATTTTAAAGGATTGTGGAATGTCATAAATATTAATTATTTTTGTGTGTGGTATTATATATTGAGAATTTGATGCACAATATGGCAAGATTGTCCTAAGGTGGAACTTATTGGTTAAAGATAAATGTTAAAGGATAAAAAGAGCTTGAAAATATTGACTCAACTTAATGCATATGATAAGCAAAAGAAAAGATATGCCTGGTCATCAAAATTGTGGGATAGGCCTGCAGGAAAGCCAAATGGTTGAGCATGATCTCTGTAGTAACTTTAAAGATGGAAGAACTTATTCGTGGAAGAAATTTCCAGCAGCCACAGCGTTATAGCACTAACTCTTTAGCGTTGCAGCATTGAAACTATCCCATGTCTAGCAGCCGCGATGCTGCAGCACTGACTGTCCAGCACCACAACGCTATGAATACCTCATGTCTATGATTCATGAGCAAGATGGGAGTGGCACGATAATGAGCTTACAAGTTGAATTATGGTCATTGGTCATTGAGCTTTGTTATTTGGGAGTTTTAAATGTTCCGGAGAATGTTTACATGAATTAATTGAAAAGTTTCTTTATTGCCTTGTATATGGGCGTATAATTAAAAGAGAAGTTGAAAGATTCTTGAGATAGCTACATTGAGATAAGATACCATGTGAAGTATTATGATGGATAATATGTTTACTGAAGGCAAACCTTAAGAAATAAAAGAGGGGAGAGATTAAGCCTTGTTAAAGGCTAAAAAGAAAGTGAGTGAAGAGTTAGATGAATATATGAGAGATGGGTAAGGGATGTCAATACCAAGTGATGAAAGTGTGAATGAAGGATTACAAAGGTGGTTAAGGAGCAAATAAGAGACTAAGTGTTTCAGGACGATATGCTCGAGATGTTAAGGAGCAAATAAGAGACTAAGTGTTTTAGGAATGCACAAACATCTTTGAGAAGAAATTTCTAATCATACACGGCAAGTATAAAATGTGGAATTTTTTAAATTTTCTAAGGAGCCTAACGGCTAAGTCACGGGTTAAGTGATCACATGCGGTGAGACATAAGTTTAAGGTAGGTATCCCGAAGGAAATACTTAAGAGGAGTTCTGCTATTGATCTTGTGAAAGTAAGCATTAAGTTATGTGGTTATAAAGAAAAAGCCGTAAGCTGAAAGTGAGATTCGTATTGATGTTGAAAAGTACTTAAGGAGAACCTTGTTTCAAGTCTTGCAGTTTCAAATACAAACTGCAGATTGGTCTTGGGAGAATGATGTCATATTAGTATGAAAGAATAAAACAAATGATGATCGAAGATAATTTGGATAACGAAGTCCAATAATGAAAACTTCCTAAGGTAGTATGGAAATTGGAATTCGAAAATGCTTAAGGCATGCACGATTCAAATGAGTCTAAGTTTTAAGTAATTCTTTAAAGTCGAAATGCAACAAGGATATAATGTATACATTAGAGGTATGAAGAATAATTGAGAAATAAGGATGACTTTTAGAGATTGTGGTATTGCATAAGATGGAATGATCCAATAAAGATAAACCTTTGAAAGATCAACAAGATTATAAAGCATATACGGATACTGGATTGCAATTTAATGCAAATGACATTTAGCAAGTGAGATGTGATTAATGACATTGTGATGCAAGGATATATAGTATGATGAAACCCAAGCACATAACTGGAAATGATATAAACGATATGAAGTTATGCATAAGCATAACAAGAATGTTGACATGCACTATGAGGATTATATTGAATCTTGGATAGGGATGGGGATGAATAAAGAGAAATATAGTCTAAGACACATGAACACATGGATCCCTATGCGTACCGCGGGATGTTGACATTTGAAAATGCATGTACACATGTATATGTCAAATTGATGACTTGACTAACTGAGGTGAAGAATTGTTCTTAGTAATTGGAGATTTGAACTTCATGTATTAATGAGTTGTATAAATAGTACAATGACAAGAAGTCCCAATAGAAGTTGAACTATGATAATATAAGAAATTTAGAAAAGATAATCAGAGAATGGGATTAAAGAAATGTAATCCATAGCATGGGAATAATTGAAGTATGTGGTGTAAATGCAAGATAAACCTGAAGTATGTAGAAATAATTGAAGGCATTAGCCTTTCTCAACGTTGAGACTACATACAGAAATGAATATGGCATGTTTGTAATGCTGTAGGCCACATAATAATGTATGGGAATAAGATGAATGAATCAATGTCGAGAAGTTTGGCAAGGAGCGAAATAATAAGATGGTGATTAGGTGTACAAGAGTAACTACAATATGTGATCGAAATCGGTATGATTGGGATGGAGTTATGGTTTAAATTTAATGATAGTGATAGAGGCATGCTTGGAGTCTCAATATAAGAGATTATGATTGTGAAAGGTACTACTGATCTAATTCTAAAGGATAATAATAGACATAAGTAAAGTATTCAAGTTGAACTAGAGGTGAATAAATCGAAATTCCCTATAAAAGGAGAAATGGAATAAGATCATAGAGTGAGATTGATAATTCGACACTGATGTGAATTCGAGGACGAATTCCATTTAAGTGGGGGAGACTATAATACCCTATACTTTTGATATGGTGACTAATAAAGCTTATTGGATGCCAATTGAGGTTAATTATAATGTTTAGAAATGGTGAAAGATGAAAGGAATAGTTTGGGATAAAATATTCCCCACACAAGGAAATAATAATAAAATGATAATATTTTTATCGGAGAAGAATTTGTGAGATAAAAAGTGATTCGGGAGTCAATTGAGGCATAATAAGATATTTTGGGTACCAAAAGGATACAAGGAGACAAGAGGAAATTTTTGAAATAAAATAATATTTTATTAATAAAATAATATTAAAATATTAATATTTTATTCAATATCAAAATTTTCCATGAAAAGGAGTATATGGTCAATCTAAGTGGGGGAGAAGAAGAATGAGGGAATTTTGGAGAAAAATGACGTTAATGAGGCCACGTGTCTTTATTAAGTAAAGATAGTGCGGGCAAATAAATATTTTGAATATTATGGGGACACCGCGTTGGAGTACAAACTTCATACCTTGTTTGTACATGTGTAGAATAAGGCAATAGAAGGAAGTTGGAGTTCAATGAGTGTTGGGAGGACTAAATTAAAATGGAAAGAAACAAGAAGGGTAAAACGGTAATTTTAAGTGAAGTTTGGTCAAAGCTTTCGAAGGAATCTTTGACTCTGATTTTTTCCACCCAAAACCATTCTTATATCCTCCAGCAAGATTTTTTCCTCTTCTCCTCCATGCTCCACAACATTCTTGAAGCTTCCATGCCATTTTCTCTTTGTCCACCATGAAACCAAGTTTTCTTCATTTTCCTTTCCATGTTTTCTTTTCCTTTCTTCTCCAAACTTCTTGAGCACTAAATTTACGGCCTTTAACCCCAATTTCCAGCACATATAAACCTTAGGAGGAGAAGAAAGAAAAAGAGAGAAAGGAAGAAAGAGCTTGGTTTTGGTGATTCAAGCAAGGAACGGTAAGAATTCTTGTTTTTGGCTTGCGTAGTCTTTGAAAATGAGTTAGTGACTTAGAGAAATGTCTTGTGGCAGCAAAGATTGGCTTGATTGGAGAAAAATTGGTAACATGTAAGCCAATAAACCCATGGGTACATGAAGGACTCAAAGTAGAAAAGGAAAACGGTAAGCTTAACACTATGTTTTAGAGCCTATGGTTAGTTGAATATTGTGAGGAATTATGGTTGTTGAAAGGATTTATTTGCCTAAGTTAGTTGAAATTTATTAAGATTGTATGGCATGTTGTTTGAAAGAAATGAAAAAGGAATATTGTGGATGGAGGATTGAGAAACAAAGTATTGAAAGTTCGATATATAACGATGCATGTAAACTAGGAAATAATCGAGTGAAAGTGAGAATGATTGTTGCTACCATATATGTGGATTATGTGTGAAAATATAAGATGGATTTGGGCAGAAATTATTTAGAAAGGTTGAAGTAGGCACCTGACATCATTAATAAGTTGCCGGTGATATAATCTAAGGAATTTCGTAAGCAATGGATATAAGTAATTTTGGTAAAAATGTATTAAGATNTATATATATATATATATATATATATATATATATATATATATATATATATATATATATATATATATACTATGTCATAAATGGTACCATTGTGTGATAATTGTAACCATGCATGTGCAGAGTGGGCAGTGCACATGTCGATCGAATGACAATGTTGTGATAATTGTAACCGTGCATGTGCGGAGTGGGTAGTGCACATGCCGGTTGAATGACAATGTTGTGATAATTTAATCGTGCATGTGCGGCATGGACAGTGCACATGCCAGTTGAATGACAATGTCGTGATAATTACAACCGTTTATGTGTAGAGTGGGCAGTGCACATGCCGGTAGTGATGCACATGAGTTAGCTGCGATGGGGTGTTCGGCTATGTGCACGATGTGGGGGGATGTGCATGAGCCGGGTGAAGTGATGGTGGTGTATGTGCTTATATATATATATGTTTACTGTTTAGAGATGTTTGGATTTAATATGTGATTGCATTGACTATTGAAAGCTTGAGTATTGTCAATGTGTTCAATTTAATGTGCAATGTGGCATGAGTGAAAGTTTCCTGATGGCAGTGAAAGCCTCTTGGATTTTATCTGGCCAGAATTTCATTGCAGCGAGAATGCCTTCTCGCTGCGGTGAGAGTCAATCTATTATGCTTGACTTGTTTGACTTCTACTAAAGTTTTCACTTCTCAACTTCTTTGTTGTTCATAAGTTTTTTGTCATCAAATGACTAAATGACCAAGGGTTTGAATGAGGGTTTTTAGTAAAAAATTAATTCAATTGCATTATTTTTGAAAAAAGTACATCATGTTTTCTAAAACCTTCCTTAATGTTGCTTGTTCCTCTCTTATGTTCACTCATTGAGTTGGTACTCACGTTATTTTTAAAATTCATGTTTTAGGTTTCCTGAGTTAAAGGTGGTTGGATCTTAGGACGAGGTGCTCCTCCCTATACATTGCTCGGTAGGTTTAACGTGACACTAAGTGTTATCAATCGTGACCAGAGTCACTCCGCTGACGGTCAAGGTCTAATTATGTGTATATGAATATTTAATGTAAAACATTAAGAATAATTTGTTAATCTATTTATGAAAATATTTGTGGATGATGCCATTATGAATTTATGATTGGGTTTTATGAATCGTTTTCAAAGAAATGGTATTTAAACATTTCAAGCTTTGGATTCTAAAGGAAAATGGATTAATGTATAAGATCAATTAAGTAGGCTTGCTTGGGCTTAGTGGGCTGAGCCCATTGGGCCCTTGCGCCGATGATGGCTCGAAAATTGGGCTGTGACAGCACTTTACAAGCAAATTTTGCTGAAAGTTTTTGTCATATCAAAAAGAGGGAGATTGTTAGCTCTATGGGCTTGAAAATGATTGGAGTGTTGACATGACAAAATGATCAAAATTTCTTATTTAAGTGGTCTTTGAATAGCTTGAGTGATCCTTGCATGCTTTTCATATGCATTTATGTTTCCTTACCTGATTGACATTTGAATTATGCAACTATTTAAGGTGAGCACTTTGCAAGAAAATTTTACTCAAAGTTTTTGTCATACCAAAAAGGGGGAGATTGTTAGCCCTATGAGCTTGAAAATGATTAGAGTCTTGACATGACAAAAGTGATCAATGTCTAAGTGATCCTTGAATGCTTTTCATGTGCATTTATGTTTCCTTACTTGATTGACATTTGAACTTGTGTTTGAGGTTGTTTTGTGAAAGGAAAAATCTTTTATACACCTTGAATCTCAAGTTCAAGCAAGAGGAATCAACTGCTAGAAAAGGAGTCATTTATTCTTGCAAAATGGGATACTTAAATAAGCTACTGGACAAATCAATAATCGATACCTAAAAGACAACATGTTTATTCTGAAAAGCTTACTAGACAGATCGAGAATTGACACCTAGAAAACAACATGTCAATTCTAGAAACTTTAAAAAGATAAGTCAAATACTTGGAGAAAAAGCAAAAGATAGGGAAATGGATAAGAATGTAACGTCCAAGATCAAGTTTGAATTTTGAATTTGGCACCAAATATTGAAGAAGAATCGACACCTAGAAAAGAACATGTTGATTTTGAGAAAAGACAAAAAAGGTGCAGACTTAAAGGACTACAAGAAGAATCGACACCTAGTGAAGAAGATGTCGATTCTCAAAAAACAGAAAGCTTCAGACTTCAAGTCAGTCAAGAAAAATTAACAACTCAAAAATGAAGAATCGATTCTCAGACTTTGGAAAGAAGTTATTAGACACAAAAAATAATAAAATGGCTAGTTTCTCCACCAAGTCATCCCCAACAACTATAACCTTTTTCCAAATATAAAAGGGACTTCTCCAACACATTTTTGGAAAGAGAAAAGTTGAAAAAAAGATCATTTTATCGAGAATCAAATAAGATTAAGAAGAAGAGGAAAAAGAGAGAAAAACCAAGCTAGAGCAAGTCATTCATATTTATCCAAAAAACTTGTTAGCTACCTTGTGCTTCAAATTCTTTTTGCTTTCACTCGCATCTTTTGTAATCATTCTTTAGCTCTACCAAACTCTTCCTCCATGTACTTACTAAGCAAAACCCATCTTCTAAAGGTATCATTTGCTTTGAGCTTGTAAAAGAGAAGGTTATGCCTTAACTTTTGAAAGGTAGTGTTGTAAAGGTTCTACTTGATCTTTGAAAAAGCTAAGGCTATGTTTGATTCTTGAAAGGAAGAGAGGTTATACTTAAGCCTTTAAAAGTAATGAGGTTACGCTTGATCCTTTAAAAAGTAGTGAGGTTATGCTTGATCCTTTAAAAAGTAGAGAAGTTATACTTGATCCTTTAAAAAGTAATGTGGTTATGTTTGATCTTTAAAAGGCAAAGGTTATGTTTAATCCATGAAAAGCAATAGTTTGTAAAGATTATGCTTAATCCATTAAAAATAGGGGTTTGTAAAGGTTATGCTTGATCCCTTAAAAAGTTATTTTCATAGTGGATTCCAAACTCCTTGATGAGCCAAGGGAGAAAATGTAAGTGCCTATGGAGAGGGCCAAACCTCTATAAATCATTTGTGTCTTTTCTTTTCTTCTTACTCTTGAACTTGTGCCTTTTTCTCTTGACTTTTCACTGCCTTTCACTTGTGCAATTTATTTTGCTATGAAAAGATTTGAATATTTATTTTAGAACTTATTCTTTTACTCACTCCTTAAATCTTTTTTGACACATTTGCATATTTTATTTGGAAAAGTTTCAGAAATTTATTTTCAACTTTTTTGTTCATTTCTTTTGGTTTGTTTCGAAAAGAAAACAAATTTGAAAAAACTTGTCATCAAGCTTCAAAGTTCGATTTGCTAGAAAGAATTTTTGAAAATCCAATTCACCCCCTTCTTGGATATTTTCCCCATTATTATTGGGCTAACACATTCCTAACACTCGAAAACCTTGATTTATGTTTCAAGCACTCTTAAACTAATTGTTTAACTCAATTTTTAACAAAACTTCTTGAATTAGTTCTCTAACATTTAATATTATTTTAAATGCTTATGAAATATTTTACAAATTATGTTTTAGAAAACATTTTGTTATCTATGTATCGTTTGAATGACAATAGTGTTGGAGGTTATTTAGACATATGTTCTTTAATTTGTTTAAAAGACAACAAACTTGGAAAGTATCAGATTATTGGTCCTTGATTCATTTGAAAAATAACGGACTTGGAAACCATGTGGATATTTAACACGCTTGATAAAATAGGATTGTCATATGATGACACTTTGAAAAGCAAGACTCGATTTATGATTACGCCTAAAAAGGTGGGTTTTAATTTATGGTTATGCCTAGAAAGGCAAGTTTTGCAAAACATTTGATAAATGTTTATTTACATATTTTCGATAGTGTATTTTGTTAAATACTCTTCTACATTAGCTTGTTCCCCCTCCCCATATTTTCTCACGGAGTTATTTATAACTCTCACATGTATGATGCACTTTTTATTTCAAATGGATTGCTTGGCTTGCTATCCTTTTGAGGGAGCTACTTCTATAATCAATTATAATAGATGATTGTCACGGCATCTAGTAGGTGTCAACCTTTTTACTTTACTTGTACTTCGTTGTGTATGGTTTGATAGTCTAGTCTTCATATTTGACTATTATGGATTATGACCCTATTTATATCATGTAATAATTGACATGATGGATGTTTGCCATGAGATGGTTTATGCTTTGTATTAGCCACAGGATGGCTTATACATTGGTTTGTGATATATGTTGCTTCCGTATTATGAGCACATGAGCATGCCGGTTGATATGATATTTCCAATATATGATATAATCATGCTTATATATGTTTGCATTTAATTCGATGGCAATGGTTCCCATAAGGCACATATAGTTATTAGTTTATTGTTCATCCTTAGGCTTGCATGGGTTAAAAGGGTCCTTCTCATCGATACCCTTGCATCCGTCATGTCTTGAATTCGGGTCATGACAAAGTTGATATTAGAGCCATAGGTTTAACTAAGTCTTAGGCATTTTACTTTAACTCAACAGGGTAGTTGGGTCTTTATGTTGTGTCTTGTTTTCGATTTATGAACTGTAACACAACCCACAAATAGAAGACTACATGCATTTCCTTGTTTATCTAATACCTACCTTTCGTTACTTGAACTGAGTTTAACATTTGCCCTTGTCTAGGTCAAGATGCCACCTCAGGCATTAGCTACGGCTAAGGGTACAATACAGCGAAACACTCATGTTGATGCTACTACTAGACCATAAGCTTCCACTATTAAGGGTCATGGTAGATGGGGCAGCACTGCTAGGTTTGCTAGCGATAAGGCACCAATGGAAGAGCCTATTGATGGTCAGTCTCAAGAGGTTGGCAATGATGTACCAACTTGGAAGCCAACCTTGGCAGATGTGCTAGCTAATCTACAAGAGGTTAGTAGGGTGATGGAGGTGGTGGCCACCCATATAAATGATCTTAACATCAAGCAGAGGGATGACAACTAGTGCATACTACACAGAGCTCTCAAGGTCAGGATGACCCACATCAATCTTAGTCTACTTGAGGGACTATAGAGTTTTCATTATCAATTTTTTTAAAGATGAAACCACCCTCATTTTTTGATTCTGACTTGACTGAGTACCTTTAGATGTTCTTGGATGAGATGGAGAATATTTGTACTACCTTGGGTTGTTCTAGCATTTGGTTAGTGCAGTTAGTTGGTTTTAAGCTTAAGGATGTAGCTTATTAATGGTATCAATCTTTGTGTAGAGGTAGATTAATTGGCACTAACCCAATGACATGGGAGGATTTCTATGCAGCTTTACTAAGTTAATTTTTGCCAAAAAATGCACAAGCCACTAAGGCACACGAGTTTGGCATTAGGGTAAACGCCTAGCATGATAGTATCTAAGTACAACATCCAGTTTACACAGTTATCATAGTATAAACTTTACCTTGTCTCTACCAAGGACATAAAGATTTGACACTTTATGGATGGATTGGTAGAGCCATAGTTTAAGGTTGTTACGTCTCAAGCTTTTCATGCTTATGCCTCTGCAATGGATTGTGCTCAGAAGATAAAGTCGAGGCTCGTAAAAAGTTGGGGAACACAAGATAAAGCCAAGAGGGCCAAGACTGAGGGCCATCAAGGCCAAAATGGAGTTAGCACTAGATATGGATAGTCCATAGTCCAGCCTAAAACTACTTAGTCACATAGTTCCCAACAAAGGAATGGTGTAGTCAATTTAGTATGAAATCCCACCTTAAGTAAGAGTATAGGTTAATAAAAAGAATCCTTAGGTGAGCATGCATGTTTCATGTTTTGAACATTTAAACTAAGTTTTATCTTGTACAGTTCATGTTTTGATGTTCTAAAGTGATTTATGAAGTATGGCTTGAATTGGAGTTCAAATGGACTTGTTTTCAATTTGATTCGTAGGTACAAGAGAAAATCTATCGATACATGGTCAAAATGTATCGATAGATTTCATCTAGAAGATCTATTGTTACAAGGCCCCAATGTATCGATATATTTTACACAAAATGCTTTTCAAAAAGGTTTCGATGGATATCTATCGATACATGGCCAACTGTCTTGATATAATCTTTCCAGAAACCAATGTATTGATACATGGACCAAATATATCAATACATTTCATTGATTTTAGAAAAATAAAAGAATAAAAACCTATTTTCACACCCTAACCTAAAAATATGTCACATTTTCTGAAGGTTTTCAACCTTTAACCATTTTTGCAAGGTAAACCCTTAACGCTTAAGCTCTTTTAACCCATTTTTCATCCAAATCATCATTTTTGATGATTTTGAGCTTGGTTTTAGGTTTTTATTAACAAAATAGCATTTTACAACTTTGAAACTATTAAATCTTGAATTTTCAGAACTAAAGATGTAATTTTGGTGCCTAGATTTTTCTATTAGTTGCTAAGGTTCAAAGTTTTGTGATTTTTCTAAGTGTTGGTCCCAAAATGAGTGCTAAGGGGGGGTGAATAGCATTAAAATATTTAAAGGAAACTCTTAAGTCTGAAAAACTCTTAAACAATTTTGGGGAAAGTTTAAAACTTATTAAGGTTGAAAGACACCAAGTAAAAGGAAAGTTAAGAGAAGTGGACAAAACACAATATTTATAGTGGTTCAATCCACCTGACCTACATCCACTACCTTGATTTTCCTAATCAAGGATTTTCAACCCAACTTCATTAAAACTAACGGAATTAACGGCTTCCACCAAGTTTTTACAAGGTGAGCTTCTAACCTATGCTCAAAACCCTTAAAACAATCCCTAAGCTTTCTTAAGCTTAGTAAACCCTTTAGAATGCCTCACATACTCTAACCAATCAAGAAATGAAGAAAAGATGGAGTACAATTGATCACCTAGCTGATCTAAGATGTACAACTTTAAGCTCAAATGCTTTACAAAGATTAGGAGTGAAATACGAGTGTAAAGAGAAAGTTTTTGGTCTTTTAAGCTTAAAATCACTCTTGGTAGCTTCTCTCCTTTTTCTTTAACCGTTGAAGCATCAATTTATTCTTGGGGAGTTAGATTTTGTTGTTAGAGACAGTTTCTAGCAATAGGGAACAACTCTGATGCCATTCTAGTCGTTACTTTCTCTTTTAGTGTCCAAATTCAATAGGCAGACAAAGTTCTGCTAACTGGTTATTGGCAAACTCTAACGGATTAGCCCTTTTCTGACTTGCACTATCTGATAGCTCTGTTCACTGTGTTAACCGATTAAAATAGACTCTAAGCGATAGAAAATCTCTGTCTTTAAAGTTCTCTATCTGGTAGACGTCCTTTAATTGTTTAACCCTACCCTTAATTGATTAAAGCTCACTTCATTCAACCTTAACTGATTAACATTAACTTTAATCAATTAGAAAATCTTTGAATTTGAATTTCTCTATTTTGGCTCCCTTCATCAGTCAACCTCATTTCATATTAGGATTTTGGCACTTTAAAGGTACTTAGGTCTTATGCTCTAACCAATGAACCCAACTCCTTAATTGATTAGCATCTCTCTGTTTTTAGCTACCAACACCTTTTTAATCAGTTAAGCTTGGTGCTAACCGATTAAGACCTTTTTGTCTTGCTGTTACCTAGTGCCCAGTTGTGCCTTAATTTGTTAAGGCTTCACATTAATTAGTTAATGAGGTTTTATTTTCACTAGCCCTTTTCTTCTTCCTCACTCTAATTGATTAACCTATCTTCTAATTGAACTTGCCTCAAATCAACAATTTTATAAAAGGAATTAACTTTATCCTGCACACTTAAATAGTAAAGTCAAACATTAATAAAAAAAAATGTTTTTTTATCATCAAAAACACATGGAGTCCATAATGGAGTCAACATTCCCCCCTTTTTGATGATGAGAAAACAATCCTAGATTAAGAGTGCAAAGTCTTTAAAAATAAAAAACTCTATATGCAAATTTAGGGGTTGCTCCCCCTTAATATGTGCATAAAAAATTTCTAGATTTCATAATCAAAATATAAATATTTACAATCACATTAACCACATATGTGTAGATATTTATGAACAATCATTCAACAATGGATAGAACCATAAAAGTAATCATCAAACATAGGTATATCATAATCATTCTAGAAATTGTTCATAAACACACTCACAAACAAACGCATAACATCCTAAACTCTTCATCTATTTTCTCCCCTTTTTTGTTATCAACAAAAGAGGATTCTACCTATAGTTCATGCCCTAGTTTGAGTCAAGTTCAAATAAAGTGATAGTTTTAGGGGATGAAGGTGCAATTTTAGGAGATGGCTTAAGATGTGACATAACTATCTTGGTAGACTTCCTTCTTTTAAAGACTTTTGGTTTTGGCAACCATACTTTTTAGCCCCTTGCAAGTAGATTTTTCTTATGTGAGACAGGTGCCACTATTTTTCCCTTGTCTTTAGCTTACTCAGTTTTAGTGTCCTCTACCTTTTTCTTTATGAATTCAACTTTCTATTCAATCTTTTCCTTTGCTGTTTCAACTCGATGTTCTTTCACAAGTTGATCAATGAAATCAGCCATAAATATCTCTTTAGAGTAACAGGGGGTTTGTTACAATTGCTAGTTTCACAATTTCTTGAGGGGTGTCATCCTTGCTCTTTTGTTCTACCTCAACTTCATTTTCTTTCTCTAGTTCAATTTCTATTTCTCTTTCTTGTTGTGGTTTTTGATCATTATCTTCTACCATTTTAGCCTTAGATTCATATCTAGCATCTTCTTGATTCTTTTTAGATTCTAGCATGTATTCCTTTTGAGAGTTTACATCGGCACCTTTTTTTGTAACAAAAACATGTACCTCAGATTTTTTGTTCAGTTCTCTCATCTAAAGATGTACGAATTTGAGCTATTGCTTTTCCTTTAGAGATCATGAGGATTGTAGTATCTTTGTCCTTTTATTTTTTCTTGAGGAAAGGAAGTCTCAATGTTTTGAAGCCTTTCTTCAATCTACAAAATTCTCTTTTTCATTTTCCTGTCTCTTTCAGCTTGTTTAGTTAGTTTTCCATTTATTCTCATAAGTAGATTAAAGATCATTTCATTTGGGATGGAAGGTTGGCTTGTTTTAGATGGTGGTGTTGAAGGAGTTTCAACACCAAGGGTGATTGGTGCACCTTTGAGAGCCTTGACGCACTCTTTATCAGCTAGTTTATATCCCATCTTCTACAAACTTCCTAAGAAGATCCCTTTATCCTTACTTTTTGTCCAATCAACTTGGTACTTGATTCCTTTTTTCTTAGTAAGAAATGAGATGATATTTCCATATGGTAAATTGTCACTGGTGCAAGCTCCTTTCATTTTTTTCAATCCTATACTTTACAACATTCATAAGATCCTGAGAACTTACATAGCTAAAATTGTTGTTCCTTCCATGAACTGTGGATGTTAGAAAATAGTGGAATATACTTAATTGAGCATTTTTAATTTCACTAGCATAACTCTTAGATGGACACTTCTCCTTTTTACCAGTAATTACTTCCCAAATGGGAAAAGGATCATAAACTTTTGGAATTTTGAATTCCTCTATCTGATACTTTGTACTTAGGAGGTTTTCCAAATCAGTAATTGTTATCTTAAACTCTTTTCCATTCATATATACATTCAGCTTATTTTATTAAAATTAGCAGGGTTCTCTAACTTATCCCTATCAAAGGTAATTCCAAAGTAAAATTCCCTAACCAAAGTGGGATTGTAAAATCTTTCCCTAAAAGTGCTCAGTCCTTTCAATTTCAATGCATCAAAGTATTGTGATAGTGGATCTTTAATAGTAAGGATCTTGCCAAATCTAGGTTACTCAGTAAATTTTCCACAACATAGTGGCATTCTTTATTTTCTCAAATATGTTCTCATATGCCTTGTTCCTAAATCAAATGGTTTAAGAGTTAACTTTTCCACCAAAGATTCCCCTTGTTCCAAACTTTTTTATTTTCAACCCATTTTGCTTATGGATCGACCCTTTCTTTTGTAATGACAACTCTAAAATCATCTTGGTTTTCTTTTGAGTTAAAGGAGTTTGAGATTCCTCAGCTAGCCTTTTTCCCTTTCCTTTGTCAGATACTTTGGTAGTGAGTGAAGTATTTGCCATCATTTTTGCAATTTTTGAAGTTAGAGTTTCTCATGTACTTTAAGAGAAGATAGAGGCAAAGTGTGGAAAAAGGATCTATGTTTTAGATCTTAAATATAGAGAGGGAATGTTAGTTTTTAAGAGAATGGAGGGACATTGATCGTGGGTAATAACTAGTTAACCCATGTTTAAAGTGATTGGTTCGCATTCCCTTTCCTCCTCATTTTGTTTTTTTTAAGTTTTAAACTTAGCACCTAATGGCTTTTATTTTGCTAACATTATCGCTTTAATCGATAAAAACATGCTTTAACTGATTAAAGAGTTATTGACTTGAAAGGCTTTAGCGAACAAAACTATTTTAACCAGTTAAAAGAATTTTTAACTAATTAAAACTCTATTGGTTTTGGCTTACTGAAGGCACACATAAACATATTAATTGGTTAAAGAAGATCTTAACTACCTTTCAAAAAAAAAAAAAGAAGAAGAAGATCTTAACTACTTAAAGAATTCCTATAGCTAATCAAAATGTATTCTTAACCACTTAAAACATAACATTAAAACATATTTTACAAAATATATCATCAAAACCATAATTGTGAGACCTCAACCTCTATAGGCTTGTAACTAAGTATAGATGTAATAATACGATCTAGGGGTAGTTTCGTCATTTTCTCTAATAAGCTTCTAGAAGAAAGTTTTATGATATTTTAAGGCTTAAATGGGTATAAGACTGCATAAATGATGT
>NC_030851.1:22723565-22733141 GCF_000208745.1 Theobroma cacao | reverse complement strand
ATATATATACATATGTAAATATGTGTGTTATAGGAAATTGATGGATAATGGTTTATGGTTGTAATGCATGTGAAACTTGACATGTTAAACCTTGAGAAATTATTATGTGTTTCATATTGGTTTTGAACATTTCAAACAGGGTGGTTTTCTTTGGGAGAAAGGGAAATTTTCATTTGATGCCTTGTATTTCGCTGCAGCAAAAAACTCTCAGGTTTTGAAAGGGTAGGCTAGCCGAAAACTCACTGCAGCGAGGATGCATTTTCACTGCAGCGAGAATGACACTATAGCTTCTCGATGCAGCGAAATTCATTGTCGCTACAGTGAGAAACTTTCTGTTTCTGGGTTGCAATTTCGCTGCAGCGAGATTGAATTTCGCTACAGCAAGAAACATTCTGTTTCTGGGTTACAATTTTGCTGCAGCAAGATTAAATCTCGCTACAGAGAAAAACTTTCTGTTTTTGTCTCCTATCTTGTTCAATTGCTGCCCTATCTTTTACTTCTTTGCTACCATATCGGAGCATGGACTTCCAACATTAAGGATTAAATGAGTTAAGTTTAAAATGAGGAGGTTTAGTGAGAAATCCTTGGCCAAATGAGAAACCCTCGTTCGATTAATAACTAAATCCCAACATCGCTGCAACAAAAATTCATTCTCGTTGCAACTACGCTTCGTTGTCGTATTTGACTTGTGTAATATTGAAGCTTTTATTCTTCAAATGGTTCATTATGTATGGGTTAATGATTTTCAAATGATTAATCATTTAAAGGCTTGATGAGGGGTTTCTAATAAGAATAGAAATAAATTGCATTGTTTTGAAAAAGAATGCATCATGATTTCATTAAAGATTCCTTATGGTATGCTTGTTCCCTTCCTTATTCACTCACTGGGTTTATACTCACCATTTTCAAATTCATATTTTTAGATCACGAGGCAGCCGTTAACTAGGACGAGGTGTCCTTGTAGACCTGTTTATTGGGCCTTTGCACCGGTCATGGCCCAAAAATTTGGGTCGTGACAATAATCAACTCAGTTCAATCCAAATTGATACACATCAAGCATTCATTATTTATTCTTAATCACTATTTAGCAAGTATCACCAAGCAATATCAATCAAGAATTTTTAAGAAATTCTATAATTCATATATGAAAATAACAACAACAAAAAATCATCATTAAGCATTTTTAGCGAGTATTCTTCCAAATCATTTCCAAGTGGTCATTCATCCAAGTCATTTTGAAGCAAGCATTGCAAGATGTATTCTCTAAATTATATATGGAATTATCAATTCAAGGAGAACTTATAGAAAAAGCATATCATTATTAATGAAGCATAATCAAACCATTTTGCACTTATTTTAATCATGTAAGAGAATATTGTGATTAAGTAAGCACTAGCATGATTATAAAAAATAAAATGGATGTCTTCATTAATCTTGATTCTAATTTTCACATATATAGACATATACCAAAAAAAATGTGAGCATTGAACTTTAATGTGGTACATGCTATTTTTCAATAATCTTCATAATTCATGAGTGATACAAAAAAATTGAAAAAAAAGTACTCAACTCATGAATATGTTACAAGTGAACATCCAATCATCAGTGAATACTAATTGTCAAGATACAAGAAAGAAGTATTCAATCTAAGCACATTAGGCATCCATTGCTAGCTTAAGTTATAGGCTATATATCATTTGACATGTCAAGTTATTTATAGCTAAATTTGGATGCACACAAAATCTTTAGATCATGTGAACATTAAGGCTCAATGAAGACATCACAATATATGTCATGATCAAACTTGACAATTAAATTCATAATCAAATGCATAGCTCAAGTCAAGTTTTAGACTTCAAACCTTAAGGTGAACAAAAATGAAAAATCATATTAGCATGTGTCTTGCCAATATAATAGATGAACCATTATTTTCAGGAAGTTTAATGTAGCGACCGCTCCTCGACTGTTACCGGCGTTCGAGACCTGCGAGAAAACCCGTAAAGTCCCGAACAAGCCTTATTAGAGATTCCCGATAATTCACTATTCTCGTTCACCAATCCATATTAGTGCTTAAACTATATTCTTTCGCATCATGACTTGAACCATAATTATAATAATCAATTCCATCTTTAACACATATAATCATAAATATATATAATGAAGTCTAAAATCTCCAATTTAATACTTATACCAAGGCCACTATCCATTTACAATTAAATAGACAAAGTGTTATGACTCAACCTTTAGCAGCGGAGTGACTCGGAATGAAATGCGACGAGATGCCTTTACCTATCTATGATGGACCAATAAGTGTCGATGATTTCACGTTAGGCCTATCACTATCTGTAAAAGGCAAATAAGGGGGTGAGTCTCACAAACTCAGTGATCATCGGCTCCGTGAGCTGGGAAAAGATGCGAAACAAGCAATAAGTAGATCATTTGAATGATAAAACTAGAATATAAAATGCAAATCTTATAAACCAAACCATAATGAGGATATTTGTGCCTTGTAAAAAAAATATCGTAGAATCATAATATAATGCTTTCTTTGGCAAAATAGTGCCAAAAATAAGTGTAATAGATAAAGTTTTAATCACCAAAAACATTATTACCATCAAAATATGAAATAAAGTATAAAGGTAAGCACGCTCCCAAAATGTGTGGTATGTAAAGAAATCAAAGTGTACGGCCAACTAAATCAACTCATGTTTGTCAAGTAAGCACTGAAAGCTTTTTTTTAAACAGTGGGAGCTGCAGAAAAAATCTCAACTCTCCACCATGCAAGAAAGCATGCATTGAAAACTCATAAGGCTATCGAGTAGGAAAGTATAATATTAACACGTGGACCCACTTCCATGTAATAACAATCTGGGAGTCTTACTCCACCGGATTCCCATAGCCATGGCAGTCTCCACGATGTTAGCCAACATCAGAGAATCAAGCGATCATTACCAAGCACATCCGGGAGTCTTACTCTACCGGATCACTTGTGGCCTAGCCATGTATACATATCACAAGTTGTGGCCCCCGTCATGCCTAATAGCCCGTCGGTGACCTAAAGGTTCTCTAGTTAAAGCTCACTCGTACACGAGGGTCACAATTAACTGAAGTGATAGCTAGCCTACTCTTGACGCACTTGGTTTGTCAAAACCATTTTCAAAAATCAAATCGAGGTTTCCAAGTCTTTTGCTTAAAACCATTTGAAAACAAAGTTCAATAACCTTTCAAATTTCTTTTTACGTAAAAGAGCTTGGTGTATTCTCTTATACAAAGATCGGACTAAAATCAGTGCTTCAAACTTGCATTTTAAATCATTTAACAATTGCATTTAAACTGTGCATATCACACAAAAATACAAGGCACCGATTTTGAATGCAAAACAGTATAAAAGGATTGTTTCCTGATTTCTAAAACACTTTACGTATTTAGCTCATCTATAGATATATCCAAAACAATTTTCAAAACAACTTGCATCCACAATTTCCTACGAGTTCTACCAGCCCATACTTTCCACAATAACAGTGTATAAATCATTGTAAATCCATTTAGAAATTGCCTATCGAGGCTAATAGCTCATGCTTTCCATAATTGCATTTAATGAAATCCGGCAACGTTTATAAAACGTATAACATTATATAGCTATAGAAATTTTGAAATAGGCACCCCCTACTCACCTTACAATTGTAGGACGCTTCGTCGCTATTGATTCGAGTGCGTATCTTGCTATTTCTACTTGCTAGTCACTCGTTACCTCGCCCTGTACGCCACCACGGCAACTTTCCTAGCAACCAATTAAACTCAATACATTTAGTGTGTGTCATTTCCACTTGTCTTTCTCATTCAATCATGAATACTCATTCCACTAACTTGCATCTTGACACGTTTTTATTAAGGTTCTTCATATCCTTTGCTTGCGTAATTCTTTAGATTATAAGTATCGGCAACTTGTTTATAGCGTTAGCACACATATTAATCCTTTCCAATGGTATCTACCAAGTTCAACTATCAATTTCACACCAATAACCTCACATATGGCAACAATTATAAATCTAATTTCATCAAGCATTTCCCAAGTTTACATGCGCCACAATTTACATTCATATGCTGCCCACACTTGCACAAATTTTTTCCTCACAATATTCAACTAACCGTAGGCTTTAAAACATAGTGTTAAGCTTACTGCTTTCCTTTTCCACTTTGAGTCCATCATGTACCCACGGGTTTATTAGCTTGTATGTCACCAATTTTTCTCCAATCAAGCCAATCTTTGCTGCCACAAGACATTTCTCTTAGTCACTAACTCATTTCCAAAGATTACTCAAGCTGAAAACAATAATCTTTACCTTTCCTTGCTTAAATCACCAAAACCAAGCTTTTTCTTCCTTTCTCCTTTCTTTATTTCCTTTCTCCTTTCTTCCAACTGATCTCATCTATTTTCTTTCAAAGAGTACGGTTTTCCTTGCAAAACAAAGCCATTTTTCTTTTCAAATGCACGGTGGCAAGGTGAAAATGGCATTGAAGCTTGAAAATGGCGTGGGAGCATGAAGGTGAGGAAGAAAATATTTTGTGGCTGGAGATAAGAACCAGCCATGGGATAAGAACGAAGAGTCAAAGCTTCAATTGGAAGCTTTGACCAAACTAATGACAAAATTACCATTTTACCCTTTAAGGTTTTCACCCTTTTTAATTGTATCCTTCCACAATCTTTTAATTCCAATTTCTTTCTATTTTTCTTCCTTAACACTTGTATCAATAAAATATCAAGTTTATGCTTAAATGCGGTATCACCACAATATTTAAGAATTTACTTACCCACACTAGCTTTATTTAATAAAGACACACGAGCTCCATTAACATCATTTTTCTCTGAAATTTCCTTGTTCTTCTTCTCCCCCACTTAGATTGACCATATACTCCTTCTTCATGAAATATTTCGACATTGAATAAAATATTAACAGTTTAATAATATTTTATTAATAAAATATTATTTTATTTCAAAAATTTTCACTTGTTTCCTTGGCACTCAAAATGTCTTATTATGCCCTGATTTACTTCCGAATCACTTCCTATATCATTAATTCATCTTCAATAAAATTATTATTTAATTACTATTGCTTTGCGTGCGAAATATTTTACTCTAGAATATTCCCTCCACCTTTCATCACTCTTAAACACTCTAATTAACCTCAATTGGTATCTGATAAGTTCTATTAGTCAACATAGCAAAGTACAGGGTGTTACATTTAATAAGTTCATCATGATCAATTTTATAAGTATAATCAAAGAATCAATCTTGAAACAATCATTTAAAGTACAATCATAAAGTATATTTCAAGAATTGATATTAGGATTCATTGAAATGATTTTTCACCATAAGCACATGAACATTTTATTTTCAAGAAATGATATTATTTATGTAAGCACATAAATTCAAGCATTCATGAATAATTTCCCATTTTTTCAATTTTAACATTGTAAAAACATAAGAGTATATGGAATCAATATGAGTGTCATGCTTGGGAATAGATAAGATTTAAGCAATCAAGAAAGTTTTCCCATTTTTCAACAAATATTGCAATTTCAAGAACATGTACTTGCACCAAATGATCATGAGAATATTCATAATGCATGTTTTAAAGAGTTAAAAATCATCTTTGAAAAGGAAATTCATGGAAGAAAATATTGCAATGGACAAGAAATGACGTAAGAAAACATTTTGGAACTCAAAGCTTGTCCATTTTGACTTTAGAGCACTCAAGAATCAACTATATATCCTTGGGATTTGACTTTTTATCATTCCAGTAGCATTGTTTGCATTTTGTTCTCCAATAATTGACTAGCTATGCTTAGGAGTCAACAATGCTTGATCCCTGCATATTGAAAAGCTAGAAAAAAGTGCGGAACATGGAATGTTCTAAGGTACAATGATCTCAAAACATGAATTTGTGTGAGAACAATTTAGAATTTCATTTCAACCATGTTTAGAACACCATTTTAACATGTATGATCAAATATTCTTCAAGAAAACCATGTGAACTCAATTTTACTTTTATTGCTCATTGTTCACAAGTGCTCAAAAGTTGAAATGCTCATTTGAAGAATCTTGTCTCCAATATGCTCAAGGATGGTCAATTTTCATCATGATACATGAATACGAGGTATGAAATATTCAACAAGCATGTTAGGCAATGTTAAGCATGATAGGTAATTAATCTAATATTCTCAACATTTTTCAACTTAAGGCATACTTGTTCAAATCATTAAACCTTCAAGAATGACAAGTATTACAAAATGCCATCAAACTATCACATTTAATTATGTTTAAGAAAATACTTTCACTCAAATTCACAAATCATGAGAGAAATATCAAGCAGAATGGAATTTGTGCAAAGTCAATAGCTCAATTTTAATCAAAAGAAACAAGAAGTTTTGCAAGAACATAATTCGATAAAGATTTGATCTTTCTTCTCGAAAGTTTTGCACTTGAAACATACAAGATTTGAGTTGGACATGCTCTGTGCAAAATCATGAGCTCAAAGTAATTCAATTTTGTTCAATTATGCTCTTAAATAATTTATGAAATGTGTACTAAGCATAATGAATCACATCTATGCATGCCAAAGGTCATTTTCAGATATCCAACAATTATGTACCAAAAATGCCCTGATCATTCAAAATTACAAGCAAGAATGCACATCCATTAAGAACAAGTCAATTAATATTTTTATCACGAAACAACCTTGTTCAATTCATAAATCATGATAAGCTCAAGAATGGCAAAGATTTGCATTTATTTTTGCTCTAAAAGTACAAATTCAAGTAGTCAAAACTTATCAAGCTCATTATTAACCAACTTAAACTATTCAAGCAAAGTTCTAATTCCAAATCAAGATTGTTCAATTGGCCAAATTACCATAAACACAAGCAAATCAAAAAGTCAAATTTTCAAATTCAATTTTCCTTGTTTAGACCACTAGAATAAGCAAGCATGCAAATCATCAAGTGTGCTCATATGCCATCATATCATCAACATTAAACCTTTTATGTTCAAAATTATGCTCAAAAATCATTTTTCCTCAAAAACAATAATATGAAATCAATTTCAAAAAAATGAGGAAATTATATCAAGTCAATTTTCCACACTCAAGCTAAATCAATAAAGCTCAAACACATAGGAAAAGCAAGCAATTTTTTCAATCAAGAGAATGAATAAGTTTTGGCAAAAGCATGAAGATATATTCATGATCAAATCTAAATGCATGCTTAATCTTTAGGCTTATTCTTCTTTCAAGATTATGCAATTTATAGCATGCATCATATCAAGTCAAGTTTCATAACCAAATTTTATTAATAAAGCTCAAAAAAGGGTAAACAAAGAATTATGCACTTAAAATTCAAGCAAGAAAAGGTAATCAAAGTTTTCAATTAAGAAAAGCAAACAATTTTAGAAACCAAACTAAATCCATGAAACATTCGATAAATAAGCAACTAAAGTTTTCATTTAAACAAGCAGAAGGCTTTTAACATAAAGTTCACCTATTTTCTTTTATGTGTTACTAAAAAAAATTCATTATTCAAGAATTGTTCCTCCTTACTCTAGCACATCTACAAGAGACATTTTTCATTTGCATTTTGGTATCCAAATTGCTTTGAATCCTTGAAAGTTAGTCTCATAGCATAAAGTTCCTTTTAGAACACACACTTGTCTAAATTTGTACGATACACATTTTCTAATTTGACAAGTGTATGAACAATAACTATAAAATGTGCAATAACTGCATTTGGTACTTTTAGAAGATGAGGAATTCATGAAAACCTTTTGTTTCTCATTTAATAAATCTTTAAATTTCTATTTCACATCAGAATTTCTTTTTTCCTAAATATCAATTTTCTTCTACTAAGCTTCAAAATCCTTTTTCATATTTTCATTTTCTTTATCCAATCAATTTTTGTTTTCACCAAAAATTCATTTTTAACATCATGAAAATGATTTTTTTTTTGTGCTTCAAATTCATTTTCTCAAACTCAAATGCTAAATTCTTAAAAGCATCATGCAATTTATCAAAAGCATATGAATTAAGTTCACAAGATGAAGAACTTATCTTTATCTTTTCAAGAGCCATGAGGCATAATTCAATTTGATTTAAAGATTCATCTTTACTCGAGTCCTTATTTATGTTTGCCTTGTTACTTATTGAGCATTAACTCTCACAAGGCTTGTCGTCCAATTCTTTTTCCTTCTTTGTTTCTCCATATAACTCTTCTAATTTTTCTCAAATTTTTTTAGCACTTTTGCTCGTGAACACTCTATTTTATTCTCTATAATGAAGTGCACAAATGAAAGTGTGCATGGCCTTAGAGTTTATTTATACTCTTTTTACTTCAGCTTCTATCCACTTACTTCTATTTTTGAGAGTTTTCTCACCATTTACTGAATTGGTATTCATATGGATGAAAGGACTATAGGTAATGACATGTCACGACCCGATTTTCGACCCATGGTCGGCTCATGGACTCAATGGACATAGTCCACTAAGCCCTAGCAAGCCTATTTATATAATCCTGTTCATCATCTCGTCAACTATTCTTACATTTACATTTCATGATCTCAACCCTTAAGTATTTTAATAGTAAGTTATAACAATCAAAAACTACATTTAAATCAGCCCAAAATAGCATTAACCATTGCCACTCATGGTGGCTTTACCAATCAAAATATACATATATGGTCTAAGGCATACATCTTAGTACTTTACATCACATGTACGTATTTACAAACAAAAATGACTCTGGGCTTCTAGCGGAGTGACCAAGGTGAAGGTGCGGCTACGAAATGCCAAGATACCTACCAAGGAGGCGAAACTACCTGGACACCTCGACCTAGGTTCCATGTGAGACCCTATCATGCTCGATTAAAAGACAATATTGTACCGAGTGGTACAACTAAGTTAAATCGAACGTTGAACTAGTTCAAATAGAAATTCTAAGAGGAATTTGAAAATTTTGAAACCCACAGAATGGCTTAGAATAGTGATTCAGAGTTCAAGGTCCAGTTTGGAGTCACCAAGAAAATTGACCGATTAGGGATAAAACGATCATTTTATCATTTGATGATAAAATGGAGATTTTTAGCCAAGATTTGATCACATTTGACCAAGAATAATTATATGAAATATAATTATGATTATTGGAGTATAAAATGATGTTTAGCAGTGAAAAATTGTGATTCTCGGTATTTTTGGAACACAAGGGCAAAATGGTAATTTTGCCATTAGAGGACTAAACGAGAATTTTTATAAAACAATTTTTTCCCAATTTGGTTAATACTGATCAATATTAGTGTTATTTGAGGTTGAAAAGTAGAAATAATGTGATTATGGTACATTTCGGAGTATAGGGGCAAAATCGTAAGTTTTTCACCCCGAGGGTAAACTTGTAAATTTTTCACCCCAGCACTTGTCAAGACCAAGGGATTTTAATTGTGGTAGGATTGGATAAATACCAGAATATTTGTGGTGGAAAATTAAGAAGAAAAAGTTAAAAAGTTAAAAAATTGGGCGAATAAGCATGTGACAC
>NC_030851.1:22699849-22719155 GCF_000208745.1 Theobroma cacao | reverse complement strand
AAAGGTGTGTGTGTATGCATGATATGATAAATTTGTTAAGCAAAGGTAAATGGATAGGCTTGCTTGGGCTTAGTGAGCTATGCTCATTGAGCTCATGCACCGGTCATGGCTCGGGAAATTGGGTCATGACATTCCAACTGCCTCATGATCTAAAAACATGAAGTTGAAAACAGTGAGTGAACATAAAAAGGGAACAAGCAATGATAAGGAAAGTTGATAATCACGATGCCTTTATTTGAAAACAATGCAATTTAGTTCAAGTTCTTATTAAAATCCCTCCATTTAACCCTTGGTTATTAAATCATTTAATGATGAAGGACCACATTCAGCATGAAATTGGAAAGAGAGGAAATTCTCAGCAATTTTTCGAACAAGGCAGCATAATAGACAGATTATCGTTACTACGAAAAGGCATTCTCACTACATAATAGACACATTCAGAATGAATTTTTGCTGCAGTGAACTCCAGGCACAAATCATCAACGAAACGAGGGTTTCACTCAACTGCATGAGGGTTTCACGTTAGAACCCCTTATCTAAAACTAAATTAATTAATCCTTTGACATTGGAAATCCATGATCAACCATGATGTTAAAGAAATGGAAAATATGGCAAAAACCAACAAGGTAGCATGCAAGACAGAAAGTTTCTCACTGTAGCGAGATTCAGGAGACAAAACAAAATGTTTCTCACTACAGCGAGTTGCGGGCAGTAAAAACAGAATGTTTCTCACTGCAGCGAGAAGCAGGGCACCTAAATAAAGAAGGACCTCCTTTGCACTAAACATCCATTTGATGTTGCAATAAAATCAATTTACAAGTAAATGGAAATTTTCCAAGATTCATCATGCCATACAATCACATATTGCAATCATGATCTTTCTAGTGCATATACATATACCTAAAGATATATCAATTCGTATACCACCCCATCTCACCCATCTCATGTGCATCGTGCACATAGCCAGAGTCATCGCATGCATTCCCCCCCACATCGCGCACAGGTACAAACATCGTATGCACCCCCACATCTCGTACAACTGATGCCATCATGTGCATCCCCTCACATCGTGCACACGGGCAATATCATCATCCATCTCCCTCACCACCATCATCACCGGCAAATGCACATGCACAATTGCATTTGTCACCCAATGGTACCATTTATGACATAGTATATATATATATATATATATCAACATTATGCAGAAACATATGGATTCATCACACTATCCATTTCATAACATAAAAACATTTCATAAAGGCTTGTTCCCATGCGAGTTTTGAAGAAAAAACTAATATAACACTTTAGGGGATTCAATCAAACATACATGTGTATATCCCAAAACCTTTTAATGCAAGTTCACTCACCGGTATTTGTTGAACCTTTAGTCGACTCTAACTTCCCTAATGGTCCAATTGGGGCTGAAGGGCCTCGTTGGAACCTATCACACACAAAAACATCACAGCCAATCCAATTTACATTAATATTGCTCCAAAAGCTATTTCCTAAATCAAGCTTCAATAGCCCTTCCTATCTACCTTCAAATTACCATTTGATTGGCTATTCAATTTCTTTTTTTTAGTAACACTAGAAATAGATAAACAGCTTCAATAATAACATAACTCATAACTTCAATTACTAGCCATTATCAACAATTTAAAGCTAATCCTAATTCATCACTCACCTTGGTGGATTGTAATGAAATTCCTCCCCAAAAGTCCTCAAGCTATCATGAAATCTCTTTATCTCTCTCTTTCTCTGCATAGTTCAGCTAGTGAGAAAAAGTATTGAAGAAAGACTTTTAAGGGTTTGTTTAAGGTGAGGGAGTAAAAGAGTATGAAAAACCCTACAACATGGTGTGTAAAGCACGAAGATTGAGGTTTGTTTGAGAGAGTGATAGAAGCTTGAGAGAAGCTTTCATGGAAGAGGAGAGAAACATGAGATGGGACGAAAAAGAAGAAGTTGCTGGAGAAATGAAGAAGCTGTTGGAAAAATGAGATCTTTATAGTTAAAGTTTATCCAACTTTATTTAATTACCAAAATACCCTTAACAAGGTCATTTGTCTTCCTCCCTTCCCATGTGCAATCTTTTCACACTTTTAACACAAAGACAAGGTCCATAATAGTCAAAAGTACTCGAGTTCACAAAACTTAAAATCTTTAACTCGAGGTGCAAAATGACCATTTTGCCCTTATTGTGAAAATTATTGTCATTTCTAGTTTTTCTTCATGTTTTCATCATTATACATCATTCATTCAGTCCTTATGCCCACTTAGACTTAAAAATATTAGAAAACCTTCTTCTGGGAGCTTATTAGAAGAAATGACGAAATTACCCTTAGTTCTCGTTATCGCATCTACTTCTAATTACGAGTCTATAGAGGTCGACGTCTCACATGACATCCAACATCTCATAGTCACAAGCCCTAACATAAATGTACATCCTAGTACTCCAAAACTGATAATTGGTTCCATGTAATAAATGAGGCCTATTTATGGATTGATCCTTAGTATCATTAAAATTTTGAATAGCTATTAGATATTTCCCTTAAAATGTTAAGCCTTAAAATCAAGGGTTAGGCTTTGATACCACTTATTAGTCCTAAAAAGAGTGCTAAAGGGAGGTAAATAGCACTAAAAAAATTGTGAAGGAAACTCTTAAGTCTGAAAAACTCTTAAACAATTTTGCAATGGAAAGTTTAAAACTTGTTAAGGTTGAAAGACACTAAGTAAAGAGAAGCTTAAAAAAAAAAAGTGGACAAAACATAATATTTATAATGGTTTAGTCCATCTAACCTACATCCACTACATTGATCTTCTTGATCAAGGAATTTCAACCCAACTTCACTAAAATCAATGAAATTAACAGCTTCCACCAAGCTCTTACAAGGTAAGCTTCTAACCTAAGCTCTAAACCCTCACAACAATTCTTAAGCTTTCTTAAGCTTAGTAACCCCTTAGAGTACCTCGCACACTCTAATCAATCAGGAAATGTAGAGAAGATAGAGTTTAATTGATCACCTAGCTTATCTAAGATATACAACTTCAAGCTCAAACACTTTACATAGAATAGGAGTGAAATACAAGTGTAAAGAGAAGGTTTTTGGTCTGTTAAGCTTAAAATCACTCTTGGTAGCTTTTCTCTTTGTTCTTTAATTGTTAGAGCTTTAATTTATACTTGGGGAGTCAAATTTTGTTGTTTAAGACAGTTTCTAGCCGTTGGGAACAACTCTGATGCCATTATAGCCATTATTCTATCCTCAAGTGTTCAAATTCACAAAGTTTTGCTAACCAGTTAATGGTAAGCTCTAACTTATTAGCCCTTATCTGACTTGCATTGTTTGGCAACTCTATTCACTATGTTAACTGATTAAAAAAAACTTTAACCAATTAAGAATTCTCTATTTTCAAAGTACTCTATCTAGCATACTTTCTTTAATTGGTTAATCCTCCCCTTAATTGATTGAAGCTTCACTTCCTTCAACCTTAACTGATTAACATCAGTTTTAATTAATTAGAAATCTTTGAATTTGAATTTCTCAATTTTTGGTTCCCTTCAATAATCAACCTCATTTCATATTTGGATTTTGGTGCTTTAAAGGTACTTAGGTCTTATGCTCTAACTGATTAACCCAACTCCTTACTAGAAACCCATGGAGATAAATTGAAGCATGAGTAGTTGGGCATGCCTTTATGGAAATGATATACTTGGTGTATAAAAGAGTAAATAAGTGATTAAGTGTTTCAAGAATGTTTAAACGCCCTTGAGAAAGAATTATAAGTTATACATGATGAGCATAAGATGCGTGACTTTGAAACTTGCTAAGGAGCCAAATGGCTAAGTTACGGGTTAAATGATCATATGTTGTGAGACATAAATTTAAAATAAATATCCCTAAGGAAATACTCAAGAGAAGTTCTGCCATGGATCTTGTGAAAGCAAGCACTAAGTTATGTAGTTATAAAAAGGAAGCTATAAGCTGAGAGTGGTATAAGTATTAACATTAAAAAGTACTTGAGGAGAATTTAGTTTCAAGTCTTGTAATTTCAAGTACAATTTGTAAATTAGTTAAGGAAGAATGATGTTATATTCATATGAAAGAGTGGAATAAAGGATGATAGAAGTTAACCTTGATAATGAAGTCAGATAATGAAACTTTCTTAATATATTATGGGAATTGGAATTCGAAAATGCGTGAGGCATACATGATTCAAATGAATCTGAGTTTTAAGTGACAAATCAATATCGAAATGCAATAAGGATACAATATATAGGAGACATGAAGGATAATCGAGGAATAAGGATGACTTTTAGGAATTGTAGTATTGCATAAGATGCAATGATCAAGTCAAGATAAATTTTTGAGATACTAATGGGATTATAAAACATACACGCATAATAGATTATAATTCAATGGAGATGACATTGTGATGCAATGATATACAGTACAAGGAAACTTAAGCATATAATTGGAAACGATAAGAAGAGAATATAAGTATATAAATGATGAGGAACTATACACAGGCATGATGAGAATTTGTATGAATTATGAAGCTTATTCTATTGAATCTTGATTGTGGATGGGAATGAATTAAGAGAAATTAGTCTGAAGGCATTTGAAAATAGAGACTCGTATACATAATGAGGAATATAGACATTTGAATGTATATGTATATGTATGTGTGGAGTAGTGATGTACCCAACTAAATGAATAATGGTTTTAGTGGTTCAAGATTTGAACTCAATATATTTGATGAGTTGTATAGATAATGTAACGATTAAGAATCTTATCAGAAGACGATTTATGGTGACCTAAGGAATTTTGGAGAAATAGTTAAGGGAATATAATCTATAGTACGATTAAGCCATATGAGATGGATTAATAGGATTAAGAAGATTGAAATTTCCTAAATGCAAAGTAAACATGAAATATGTAGAAATAATTAAAGCCATTAATTTTCCTGAACGCTGAGGATATGTACAGGAATGAGTATGGCGTGTTAATGATGTTGTAAACTACACAATAGTGTATGAGGATAGGATGAATGAATGAAAGTCGAGAAGTTTGATATGGAATGAAGTAATAAGATAGTGATTGGTATACCTAAATAAGAATAAAATGCGATCGAAATTGGTATGATTGAGATGGAGTTATGGTTCAAGCTTAATGATAGTAATAGAAGCATGCTTAGTGTCTCAATATAAGAGATCATAATTGTGAAGGTTATTGTTGATCTGATTTTAAAGGATAATAATAGACATAAGCGAAGTACTTGAGTTGAATTGGAGGTAAATGAGGTGAACAAATCGAAATTCCCTATAAAGGGGAGGACATAAGAAGTCGAGCATTAGATGAGAAAACAATACCCCCACATTTTCTCTGAGTTCAGTACATGAAATTTTGAGGTCAAAATTTTATTTTAAGGGGGGTAGTGTTGTCAAGCCCGACCTTATAAAATACTTTCCATGTCATTCATATGATTGACAATATGCTTGCATACTTGGAAAGCCCTGAAAGAAAAATCGTTAAAAGACGACAATGTACCAAATGGTACAATTAAGTTAATTTAAGTCTCGAACTAGATCAAATAGAGAATTTAAAATGAAATTAAGAATATTAAAGTCCCAGAATGGTTTAATATGGTGATTTGGAGTTCGAGGATCAATTTGAAGTCAAACTAGAATTTTTACTGTCCAGGGGCAAAATGGTCATTTGCCACCCAAGGACACAATGGGAATTTTTAGAAAAGAAATTTTTTAGCCCCATTTGACTTATTGGAGTATGATTTGAGTATTGGAGTATAATTTGAGGGTTTGGCAGTGAAAAAGTTTAATTCCAGTGATTTCTAGAGTGTAGGGGCAAAATCGTAATTTTGCCACTCGCGAACAAAATTTGAGATTTTGAGAGAATTTAGATCAAATTTGACAAATTGGAGAATGGTATGAGTATAAGGGATGAAAAATATGTCTATGGGCAATTTTTCAATTTTTGGGGCAAAAATGTAATTTTTGACTTTTACGGGGGTAAAAGTGTAAATTTCAAAAATTACTCCACCAAGACTTTGGATAAGTCTGAGAATTTTACCTAAGCTATGGATATGTGGGACAAGTGTATGGTGAAAATTTGGAAACAAATGGATGGCTAGAATTTAAGGAATTAATAAAACATTAAAAAAATGAATAAAATAATATTATATTATTTTAGCCTTTAAAAAGGTAAAAATTCCGGAATTCTCATCTTCTTCAGCTGTCCAAACCAGGGGAGAAAAGGGGAAAAAAAAAAACAAGAATCCTACCTGAAAAATTTGGGGAAAATCAAGAGAAATCAAGAAATCAAGCATTAAAAAGGTAAATTTCATTGATTTTCCTTGTGATTTTCACTACCCATGCATTTTTTTCTCATTTCCATGCAAAATTAGAAAGTGGGTATGGACACCCATGCTGGCCAAACCTCCATGGATGAGTTTTGAGCTTGATTTTTGGTTGATTTTAATTGAATTAAGTGATTTTAGTTAAGTTATATTGAAATATAGCAAAAATAAGCTAGAGATATAATTTTCTCCCATTGAAACCCATTATGCCGAATTTTCTAGGGGAATATTGGCTGCTGATCTTGATGTTTATTTGAGGAATTATGATGAATAATGATGAATTATGAGCCTAGAAAAATAATGGGAATTTTCGGAGCAAAAATACAAATTTTTACCCACTAGGGGTATTTTCGTAATTTGCTATCGGGACTGATAATTTGCACCACACTGAGGGACATTAAGTCAATTTGGGTGCAATTGAGGTATAGAAACTGAAAAAAATTAATTTGGAGTTTAAACGGACGCGTATATCAATTTATCGGGTAAAAGACCGAAATAGGCTAACACCGCATTTAGGCAAAAATTTAGACATTTTTGCATTCCATATCAAGCATTAGTAGTCTAAATTAGTTTAATTTCAATTTAGTACCAATGTGGTGAATTTCTCGATTTTGTACTGTGTCAAGGTGGTGAGTCCTCTGATAAAGGCAAGGGAATTGCACCCGAGGACCAATAGTCTGAGTATTTCGAAAATCCTCACTCTAGACACGGTGAGTAACCTTACCATCATTTTAATTATCTAAAGTATGTTTTTATTCGGTTTTGGTGAATTTTATGAAAATGAGTTCAAATGGTAAATTTTTATGTTTTGTAAACAAAATGAGTTTAAATGAAAATATTTTATAAATTGTCTTGAAACGAAATAACGATTTTGAAAATAGAGTAATTGGAGACCACTGATATGTTGTAAATTTAAAATTGAATTAATGGCTTATGTTATTGTATTGGCATGACTGGCTGGGCTGTGTTTTTTATGAATTGTATGAATTGCTTTATTTTACCCTTGCAGGCTGGGTAGTAATATATTAGCCCTGTCATGCTGTCAAAATTTTATTGTATGGTGGGTTTGACCTGCTGCAGTGGGCTGGATTCTGTGGACTAGCCTATTAGAGGGGCACGGAATCCTGTTATATTTTTACCTCGGTTGGAGAGGCGAGTAGGGTAACTCCTGAGGTATAACTTTTAGAGTTCACTTCACGCCAAACCACCTCGTGAAGGGGAACTCGGCCAACGTCAAGGAATGGCTATGTTTTCAAAATAAAAACATGACTTTCTAATAGCCTTGGCGGACTCAGTTGGGATAGCCCTCGGCCAAGGTATCCCAAATAACTGAGTATGATAATAATTTTTGGCATGAGCCAAGCTTTTTAAGAAATTCATAAGCCATACTGATTACTTGCTTTAAATAAATTGATTTCATTTGGTTGAAATAAGTTGAAAGATGATAAATTACAGTTTGATGAAATGTTTTAATAGTCTCCTTTTACTCGACTTTAGATATTTTGAGTGATGTTTGTTTACTCACTGGGATTTTATAATCTCACCACCCTCATTTCCACCCATTTCAGGCTCAGAATAGATTGTAGATAACTGATATCGGCGAGGATTACAGTTGAACTTGCCACATCCAAAGACTGTAGGTTCATTTCTTTTGATACTTTTGGTCATTCGTGGGCCCACGTGTCACTGTAAATTAAATTCTATACTTTGGTTATCTGTATTACGGTATGTAAGAATTTATTTTGCTTTTACGCTATAAAAATTATTTATGCAGTGTTCTTAAAATATCGTTTTATGTGAAAATTGAATATTTTATTGAATATTTTTATTTTATTATAACAGTCATAATTCCATTTTAAACGAATGTTTTAGACATCCAAAATTATTTTTGATTATGAAATATGTGTTTTCCACTTACATACTATGTTTTTAGATGATTTTGAGATTTTTGAGATGAATGACCAAAATACCCTTGTGAGACGAAAATTATTGTTTTATTTGTTTAAGTTGGAAACAGTTTAAAATCTTTTAAAATGTGGTATTTGGAAACAGTTACCCACAAGGGAAATGAGAAGCTGATATTAAAGCCTTACGAGGTTCCGGTTGACATTCCGGGTAATAAATGTCGATCGAGACCTCGCGGCGGTTGTCATGGGCTCGATGGGAGCTCCGGGTCGTGACAAGAGTCAACACTAAGCATTAAAGCACACCTACGATAAAGATGATGAGTTTATCAATTTAAAATACATTGGTATTTGAAATGCAGCAGATTTACTCTAGAAAATTGGTTTTAGAAAAACTTGAATAGTTTCAAAATAGCCTAGAGCAATTATTATGCAATTTCTAGACTAAGTATTGATTGTTGGATGTTTAAGAACGATGGATAATCTAAGAAGTTCATTGGACTAAAGTTTTGCATATTGATAGAATTTGATTTTTTGAAGGTGAGTGGGTGCACCTTTTCTAATATGTTATACAGTAAAGTTAACATGATTTATCGAGTGGTTTTATTTGCAAAATTTAATGTTGTGTTAAAATTGTTAAATCTAATTGGTTGTACATAAATAATTTTGTAGAGGTTTTTAAATCTATTATGTAAGTAAATATCTCTATACCATATTAGTTTTCAATAAGGGCGGCCAAGCCTTTTCAAATGTTTTTTATCAAATACTCCTTAATTGGATGTATGTTGCATGATTAATGCATGGCTAAATAAAGGCCTAGGTGGGATAATAGAAATCCGCCCAATTGAATATGAATGTGGATGATATAATGCTCACAAGATGTGAGAAATGTGAAAATGGATGAGTAGGTCTTCACGATTTGAATGTCATGATTTACAATTTGATGCTTGATCTTGTTAGGATCTCATGCAGATGTTTAATTGTGTGATATGTTGATCTAAGCCAAATGTGATGGTAAAAATACCATAGGGTTGAGATTGGTGAACATACCATCTCAACCCTTATAGAAGCTCGATGTAGGGGTAAGAATACCATGTTACGATTTGACCTCATTCTCAGACATGAAATTAATCATGAAAATAAAAATATACCGTAGGGGAAAAATAAAACATGCATTTATCAAAGAAACAACTAAGTCCCACAAGATCAATGTTTGTGTTATTCATGTAATTTTCAAATTAATTATGAACATTCATAAGTTTAAGTATTAAATACGTTGCTCTAGATATCGTAATCAAGAGCCAATCAAATCCAAAAGGCCTTGTAATGAAGCAAGAAACCTGAAAAAGAGAATAAGTCAATTTAAAATCCTGTAGCCAAAATCTTTGCTTTTTTACCTTTAGGATTTGTTAAATCTTCAACCACCCAAGTGTTTGGCCTTTAATAGTAACCCACACAGTGATCAAATAAGACCTTCTCAAAGTTAGGATTTGTAATATCCCGTACTTTGATATGGTGGCTAATAAAGCTTATCGAATGCTTATTGAGGTTAATTGAAATGTTTAAAAGTGATGAAAGGTGAAAAGAATATTTTAAGATAAAATATTTCGCACGCGAGAAAATAATAATAAAATAATAATGATATTTTTATTAAAGATGAATTTGCTACATAAAAAAGGGATTCGGAAGTGAATCAAAGTATAACAAGGTGTTTTAGGTGGCAAGGAGACAAGTGAAAAATTTTAATATAAATAATATTTTATTAATAAAATAATATTAAAATATTAATATTTTATTTATTATCGTAATTTTCCATGAAAAGGGAGTATATGGTCAATCTAAGTGGGGGAGAAGACAAACGAGAAAATTTCGAAGAAAAATGACGTTAATGAGGTCCGCGTGCCTTTATTAAATAAATATAACGTGGGTAGATAAATATTTTAAATATTATGGGGACACTGCATTGGAGTTAAAACTTTATATTTCGTTTGTACATGTGTACAAAGAAGATAATGGAAAGAAATTAGAATTAAAAGATTATAGGAGGATACAATTAAAAAGGATGAAAACCTTGAAAGGCAAAATGGTAATTTTGCCATTAAAGTGATCAAAGCTTCTAAAGAAAGCTTTGACTCTTCATCCTTATCCTTGGCTGATCCTTATCTCTTCAAGATGGCATTTTTTCTTCTCCATCTCTTTCCTCCCACGCCATTTCCATACTTCCACCCCATTTTCACTTGACTCCCATGCAATTGAAAAGAAAAATAGAGAGAATCAGCTAAGGAAAGAAAGGAGAGAAAGGTGGAAGGCTTGGGTAGGAAGTGATTCAAGAGTAATTAAAGAAATATCAAGTGCATCTCAAGATTCAAGAAACATAAGGTAAGGGTTTTTGTGTTTTAAGCTCATGGTTAGTTAAATCTTCGGAAAAATGATGTGTGAATCATTTTGTGGTGGCTATGGTGACCATGGGTGTGAGGAAATTATGAGTTTTGTTAGGTGAAATCCAAGCTAAAACCAAGTGGTAAGCCTAACGCTACAATTTGAAGCTTATGATTGGTTTAATATTGTGAGAATGATTGTATGCATATGTAGTGTTATTGTGATGTCATGGGTATAGTTGGAAGGCAATTATATTAATTGGAAGTTTGGCGTGTAGATATGTGTTGTTAAGAAAGGTTTAAAAGGTTATGGATGTTGGTGTGTATGAATGAATATTAATGTTATTCTTGGTGGCAACATGTAAATGAGGATGGTGGTACATGTAGACTTAGAAAATGTTTGATGGAAGTAAATTTATAGTTGTTGCCATATGCTAGGTAATTATTGTGGAAATGATGGATAAACTTGATAAATATCCTTAGACAAGATTTATATATGTGCTAGAGTCATAAATAAGTTGTCGGTATCCATAATTTAAAGAACTACACAAGTAAAGGATAAAGGCCACTTTGGTAAAAAATGTGTTAAGATATAAGTTAGTTGAATAAAGATTCATGATTGAAGGAAAAAGAGAAGTAGAAATGTGGTACACTAAAGATATTGAATTTGGATTGTTGCTAGGAAGTACAAAAGCAAAGGTAGTGTATTGTGGTAGCGTGCCGGAGGAAATAACGAGCGACCGACAAGTAGCAATAGCTAGGTATGCCTCCAAACTAATAGCGACGTAACATCCCGCTATCGTAAAGTGAGTGAACTTGCATTAAAATGTTTTGAAATAAATGATTATATGCTTGATTGAACCACTTGAATTATTTTACTGGTTTTTCTTAAAATTTGCTTGGGAACAAGCCCTTGATGAAACATTATATGTTATGAATGTGTAATATGATGAATCCTTGTGCTCCCATATTATGTTTATATATATATGTTGTGTATTGATAGTTAATATTGTGTGATAATTATAACCGCGCATGTGCGCGATGTGGGGGTTGCACATGCTATGATGACGGGGTGAGGGAGTGTGGATGATGAGATTGCCTATGTGCGCGATGTGTGGGGGAGCACATGATGGCATTAGTTGTGCGCAATGTGGGGGTGCACACGATGATGATGATATATGCCATGTGCGCAATGTGGGGGGAGCACATGATGGCATTAGTTGTGCGTGATGTGGGGGTGCACACAAAGACTCCGGCTATGTGCGGTGTGGAGTGCACATGAGTTGGGAAAGGTGGTGGTTGTAAACATGCTTGTGTATATATATGCTATAAATATGTTTTTTATATACTATAGGAAAGGTTATGAAAATAATATGTGACTGCATTGAATATTGAGAAAACTTGATTATTGTCAATGTGCTTGATTTAATGTATAATGTCACAACCCGGTAGTCCCTTCGAGCCCTTGACAACCACTGCGATGTCTCGGTAGACATTCGTTACCCGAAGCGCCAACTGGAACCCCGCAAGGCTTTGGTACCATTTTTTCATCTCCCTTGTGAGTAATCATTGCCAAACCTCATTTTTAAAGAATTTTAAGCTTTTTCCCTTTCAAAACCGTGGAAAAATAATCTTCGCCTCATAGGGTCGTTTTCGTCATTTTTCCTCTAAATTTTCCGAACTCGACTAAAGATGTAGTAGATGAGTGGAAAACACATATTTCGTGATTTAAAATAAATTTGGGTGTCTAAAACATTTATTAAAAATGATATTGCAACTATTTGAATAAAATAAAAATATTCAATAAAATATTCTAATTTCTTGTAAAACAATATTTATAGAGTCATCGGTAAATAATTTTTGTAATGTAAAAGCTAAATAAATTCATACGTACTATAATACAGATAACCAAGATATGAAATTTACTTTACAGTGACTCATGGGCCCTCAAGGAACAAAAGTGCACAAAGGCAGTAAACCTACAATTTTTGTAGTAAAGCCGACTATAATCCTTGACGATATCTGCTATCCACAAGCTACCTTGGGCCTGAAATGGTTGAAAAGGAGGGTGGTGAGATTATAAAATCCCAGTGAGTAAACAGATACCATCTAAACCATCTAAAGTCGAGTAAATGGAGACAGATAAAATAGTTTAACATACTGAAATTCATCACCTTTCAACTTGTTTCAACCAAATAAAATACATTCATATAAATCAAGTAATTAACATGGCTTATGAATTTCTTAAAACTTTGGCTCGTACCAAAATCATTCTCATACCCAGTTATCAGGGATACCTTGATCGAGGGCTATCCTAACTGAGTCCGCCAAGGCTGTTAAAAAGTAATGTACGCATAAATTATGTTTTTATTTTGAAAACATAGCCGTTCCTTGGCATTGGCTGAGTTCCCCCTCATGTGGTGGTTTGACGTGAAGTGAACTCTAAAAGTGTTAACCTCAGGAGTTATCCACTCGCACCTCTCATACTAAGGTAAGAATATAACGGGGTTACCGTACCCCTCTAATAGACTGGTCTACGGAACCCGCTCACTGTAGTAAGCTAATAATTATCCCACAAATTAATAAAATTTAATAGCATGACATGGCAATTATTGTAATTCACAGCCTTTCAAGACTAAATACACAATTCATATATATTTCAACACAAATACCAATTTAGCCATTCATGCCAATATTGTCATAAGCCAATTAATTAGAACCATAAATTCACAATACATCAAATGGCCTCCAATTACTCTATTTTCAAAGCCATTATTCAATTTTAAAACAATTTTATGAAATCATTTCATTAAATCACATTTGGTTTATAAAACTGAAAAATTAATCATTTAATTCATTTTCCATGAAATTCACAAAATCGGATAAAAACCACTTTAGATAATTAAGACAATAGTAAGGTTACTCACAGTACTAGGAGCTCGATATACTCCTATTCTCGATCTTCGGGCACAATCTCTATACCCTTGTTAAAGGGCTCACCACCTATACATCATACATGACACGAATTTCAATAAATTATGTCAATTTATCATAAACTATTTCAGACTCTATAAATCTATATGAATGCACGAAATGTGATGCAAAATGTCCGAATAGCCATTTAAATACGATATTCGACCTAATTCGCACTATTCTCGATGTAATTGGCTAAAACCTCTAATTTAACTCCAAATCGATTTCTTTTACTTTCTACACTCCAATCATACTTAAAATACCTCAATGACTATGAATATGATTCAATTTATCAGTCCGAACCATAAATCGCACATGTCTATACATTAGGTAAAAATTCAGATTTTCATGCCAAAATTTCCCATTAAATTTCTAGCCTCACCAATCATTAAATACCACCAAAATATCATGAAATATCATCAATTTCAGCCTCAATATCCTCCCTAGAAAATTCAGCCTCTTGTGGGTTTGTGAAGAACAAAGTGATTCCTTGCTAGATTTTCATACTTTCCATTACCAAACAACCAAAAACACTTAATTAGCTTGAAATCTAGCAAAATCAATGCTCAAAACCTCTCCTCTCAAATTCGGCCAGCATGGGTTCATCATGCAAACTTGAGTTCTAAGCATGGAAAATGAAAAAGAAAGCATGGGTAGTGTAAATCACAAGATAAAATCACAAAATTTTACCTTTATTAGCTTAATCCCTTGAAATCCCACACTTTTTCTTCAATTTTCCCACCTAGGGTTTGTGTTCTTTCCTTTCCTCTTCACTTCATGCTTTGGCCGGCCATATGGGTGAGACTAAGAGAGTTTTAAATAGATTTTACAAGGAAATTCTAGAATAATCCCAGCTTGACACATGGGATGTTTCCATTGGTCCATGTGTAATACTTATCCATTAAGCAATCTCCCTCCACCACATAAAATGTTTCAATTATCCACAATGTAAAATGTTAATGGCTGAAATCCATGGGCATGACAAGTGTTAGGTGGTGTAAAATTCCAAAATTCCAACTTTGCCCTCGTAAACTCTTAAAATTATCGTTTTGCCCCTAGGACTCCAAAAATGTCAGAATTTAAATTTTTCACCTCTCAAACTCAAACCATACTCCAATGAGTCAAATGTGATCAAAATCTTTTCTAAAAATTTCCATTTTGTCCTCAAGTGATAAAATTACCATTTTACCCCTAGAACATGAAAATTCCAAATTGACTCCAATTTAGCCCTCAAACTCCAAATCATCATTTTAAGTCATTATGGGGTTTTAAATTCTCAATTTCATCTTAAGATCTCTATTTAGACTAGTTCAAGGCTTAATTCAACTTAACAGTACCATTTGGTACAATATTGACTTTTGACGATTTTTCGGGGCTTTCCAAGTATGCAAGCATATTGTCAATCACATAAAGGACATGGCAAGTACTTTATAAGGTCAGGCTTGATAGCACTACCCCCCTTAAAATAAAATTTTGACCTCAAAATTTCATTTACTAAACTCAGAGAAAATGTGGGGTATTGTCTCCTCATCTGATGTTCAACTTCCCATGTCATCTCTTCCATTCGAGCATTCATCCACAATACTTTAACCATTGGGATGTTCTTATTCATTCCTATATGTATCCTTATATTTATGTTTACCTCACATTTATGTAGCTTCAATCTTCTTAATCATATTAGTCGATCGCGTACGGCTTAATCGCGCTATAGATTACATTTCCTTAATACCATTTCCTTAACTATCTCCCAAAGTCTCCTATGTCCACGCAACTCAACCTCTAATGGGATTTCTTATCGTTACGCTACCTTTATCACTTGTCAACAATCAATAATTCCCACTTCAGAATACTCTTTCCATATTACAACTTCTTCCAAATCAATTTTTCTACTAAAGAGGTGTGCACTATAATTCCTATTCAAGCATTTCATAATATATAAGGATCAAACACTCTTTATTTATCCATATATATATTTAACATCATAGATAATTCAAATTTGATAACCATTAGTAACCATATTCTCAAAAAGAAAACTCTAGTACTTTCATGATCGAGTACTTATTAAGTAGATCTCGTCTATTACCATGATATATTTAAATAAATAAACCTACTTTTGGATGTATCCTTATGGACTTAATCAATCCTTATAATTCCTAGATCATAACCAACTTGTTAGTTATACGTCACATACAAACATATCTAACTTGTGATTCCTCAAATTTTACTCCAAACACTAGATCTCATGGCTTTATTAATTTATTAATCTGAAAATGAAAATAAACATTTATCTCCTTTCAAGTACACTTTAAAATCAAAGTATCATTTATCAAAATATTTATGGTATCAACTTCCTTCAGCCTTTTTTACCTTAGAAGATTAAATCCATAATCATCCATTTTGAGTCATGGGCTTATGCCAATGAAGGTAAATTTTCACACTTTTGATTACATGAATTCGATTGCACATATTCCATTATCATATAAGAGGTAACCACTAGTTGGCATCATCCCCAAACAAGACGTATTATATAAATCAAAATTTTATAGTCAAAGTTCATATTGGAGTAATTCAACCCTATGTCATATCTCATCACCAAACCCTTACTTGTATATGAGTACTTGAATTTTCGAATCATCATTTCTTTTCTAAGTAGATCTTTATAGTCCCCATAGCGTATTTCTATTCCCTTACACATAATAGTGTCATTTAATCAAACCGTATCACCCTCATTTTCTAAACATTCGGAACACAATTCAACCTTTCCCTACCATTATCAAGTACTTTGCCTTGATAATTACTTAAAAATAAATTGAAGCTTGTGGGGAAAGCACATTTCACAATTTATGCTTTGCGTCTACAGTTATGTCGAGACCAGAACCTCATCGGTTCCATAAAACAGTAGGATAATCATTGCCTAAAACCAGTATTTCCATGTATACTTATGCTTGTATCCCATCCTCATACTTAAATGACATGTCAGTCATGAGTCTAAATGGACTGTATAGCCATTTGCTTCTTAAGCTTTAATGTTCTCTCATTGCGAAAAGTCTTTCAAATTTATCACATCAGAGTATTCATAAGGTGGATTCAAAGTGTGAGTTTTGTACACCGTAATAAATGATAAGCAAGGGCAAACAGACAAATGAGCTTCACAACATATAAAGCTAGAGTGTATGTGTGTCTATATATATATATATATTTATGTATTATCAATNCCTTGATAATTACTTAAAAATAAATTGAAGCTTGTGGGGAAGTACATTTCACAATTTATGTTTTGTGTCTACAATTATGTCGAGACCAGAACCTCATCGGGTCCATAAAACAGTAGGATAATCATTGCCTAAAACCAGTATTTCCATGTATACTTATGCTTGTATCCCATCCTCATACTTATGTGACATGTCAGTCATGAGTCTAACTTGACTGTATAACCATTTGCTCCTTAAGCTTTAATGTTTTCTCATTGTGAAAAGTCTTTCGAATTTATCACATTAGAGTATTCATAAGGTGGATACATATCCATATTTTATAGTTCAAGGTCTAACGCAACGAACACTGTCTCATCATTAAAGTTCTACCCTTATCTATCGATCATAGCTCCCTTGCACACTTACCTATACATTCCTGGGTTACTTACAAGCCATTCATGGCCATCCAACTTTTGACCTCTTATAGTAAGTCAAACTAATATATTCTCTTATGTTTTTCCATACGCTTCCTTTAATAAAGTTCCATTGAGAACTTAAACAATCCAAGGCTTATCTTTAAAGTCACTCATAACTTTAGTCGTTCATTGCATGCCTGATAACACTTTAGCTCACTAACCCCACTGGACATTATTTTAGAATCTCCCAAGGCGTCCATGTTCTTAATTCGGATCATACCATCTAACTTAATATAATTACATTAATTATCTGTAAGTCCTTATGCTCAGCCTATCAACATCCATATCTCCCCCTCCTTCATGTTATTGGCTTTGTTAAAGTATATATGGCTTTTTAACCTTTCACACTACATTTTACCTTTATGCCAAGGCACTCTCAATTTCATGTCAAACCTATTGTCATGTAACCATAAATTAGGGTAAGCTCCCCTATGGAATATCCCTTTCCATATGATGCATGGGGATCACAAGATGTATAACTCTAAGTGTATGCCTACATATTGATAATCTCCATATATTTCATGATCAAGGAAACCATAATTTTCAAAACTATCTTTTTATCACAAGTTTGCAATTGGAACATTAATCTCCACATACACGTATACACGTACATTCAAATGTCCATATTCCTCATTATGTATACGGGTCTCTTTTTTCAAATACCTTCAAACTAATTTCTCTTTGTTCATTTCCAATTATATGTTTAAGTTTCCTTGTACTATATATCATTGCATCATAATGTGTGTATGCTTTATAATCCCATTGATACTTCAAAGATTTATCTTAACTTGATCATTGCATCTTATGCAAAACCACAATTCCTAAGAGTCATCCTTTTTCCTCGATTATTCTTCATGCCTCTATCTTACCTTGTATCCTTCTTGCATTCCGATTTTGATTTGTCACTTAAAACTCAGACTCATTTGAATCATGTATGCCTCAAGCATCTTCAAATTCCAATTTCCATAATATATTAGGAAAATTTCATTATCTGACTTCATTATCAAGGTCAACTTCAATAATCCTTTGTTCCACTATTTCATATGAATAAAACATCATTCTTCCTTAACCAATTTCCAAATTGCACTTGAAATTACAAAACTTGAAACTAGATTCTCCTCAAGTACTTTTCAATATTAATACTAATATCACTCTCAGCTTACAACTTCTATTTTATAACCGCATAACTTAGTGCTTGCTATCACGAGATCCATGGCAGAACTTCTCTTGAGTATTTCCTTGGGGATATCTATCTTAAACCTATGTCTCACAACATGTGATCATTTAACCTGTAACTTAGCCATTTATGTGGCATCCCTTTCGAGGCCTACTCTGAGGTATTGTTACGTCTGGGTCCCCATCACTTAACTTACTTGCATACGCCGCACCAAAGGGCAGCACGACAAGCCCTGCAGGACCTTCTCGCCAAGTTTCGAACCCCAAACCTTTTGCTTCCCCCCCGAAGGGAATGCCTTTAACCATTTTAGCTTTATATCCACATAATCGACCTTGTCTTGTTACTAGCCCCTTTTTATTCAACTGAGTCGAGAAAAGAATTATAAATTCTCATAGCAACACTTTACATTAACTCATTTACCATACCACATTTGCAATTCGTTATTCATACTTCATCACTTAACATTGATATTCCTCATCGATATCTCATACCTTCATCTTTCTTTACACTTATATTCACAATCCTCATAGAATCAAAAATCCATTATAAGTGTCACTTATATCCTTTCAAATTTGTAGCTGCAACTGAAATTTCAAATTTCACCTTTTCCATAAGAAATTTTGAAGTCACTTATCAAGTATTGTAGTTGCCCATACCATTGATGAATTTCTACGTCAATTCATAGTAATTATATAAGGCAACTAATCACATCGCTAAGGTGAATGCCCCTCCTCAATGATTATACCACTAATCCACTTCTGTCTTACCAAAAAGGTTCCCATATACATACATCCATTCATTTAAACAACTACTTCACTCACATTATATAAAA
>NC_030851.1:22696210-22699749 GCF_000208745.1 Theobroma cacao | reverse complement strand
CTACAGCGAACTTCATTCCCGTTGCAGCAAGAACCAAGTCTGGTGAAGGTCTTCAAACCCGAGAGTTTCTTGCTGCAGCGAAAATGAATCTCGCTGTAGCGAGAGTCAGAACATCAAGGAAAAAGTCTCATTTTCCTTTAAAACAAGCCATCCTTCTAAAATAACAATAGCAACATGTAACACATGTAAACTCCCAAATTTCAACAAATCAAATGCTCACATATTTGCATTTACAACCATATACCATATATGTATATATATATATATATATCAATCATCATGTACACTCTCCCAACATCATCATCTCATATGCAATAGCTTATGCGTACTCCCACTCGCATATAACTGGGTCAGCAACGGCTTATGTGCACTCCCACTCACACATAATCGGGTCAGCAACGGCTTATGTGCACTCCTACTCGCACATAGCCGGATCAGCAACGACTTATGTGCACTCCTACTCGCACATAGCTGGGTTAGCAACGGCTTATGTGCACTCCTACTCGCATATAGCTCGGTCCACATCAACATGCAAAGAAGCATCCAATGCATATCATGCATTTTATCATATTGTGATAACACATAAACCATTGTATAGCACATTTTCACAATATAAAATCATTTTACTAAAAGCTTGTTCCCAAGGTACATTTTCTAAGACAAGTTAGATAGAATCTTTCATATTCCCTAAAACAAGTTTGAAATGCAAGTCCACTCACCGGTATTTGTTGAGCCTTTAGCCAACTCTTAATTCCCCTAATGATCCAATTGGGGTGATGGGGCTTCGTTAGCACCTACCATCAAATTAACATTTCCATAATGTCAATTTACATACTATAAACCCTAAAAGCTATGTTTTAGCTAGCTTTCAATTGCCATTTAAATGGCCATCCATTTTCACTTTCCTATCACTCCAAAGTGAATTAACAATCTTAACTACAAAATATTCACAAATCAAATCTATAATCATTCTCAACACTTAAAACCCAATACTAGTTTACTACTCACCTTGATAGCTTTGTAACTTTGAACTTCTTTCTAAAAGCTCTCAAGCTATTAATAAAGCTTCCTCTTTCTCTCTCTAAAACACCTAACTAGTGAGAAAGTATGGAAACAAGATTTTCATCATTTTCAAGGGTTTTAAAGTGAGAGAGTAGAAAAATACAAGGGTTCTAGTCAAAAGGGCACCAGGGTATGAAAATTAAAGCTAGAGAGAGAAAGTTATGAAAGCTTCACATCAAGCTTCCATGGAGAAATTGAAGAAATGTGAGAGGGAAGAGAACAAGAAGAGGAAGCTGCTGGAAATCCCAAGAAGCTGCTGGAAGGAAAGGATATTTATGGCCCAAGCTTATCCACTCCCTTGGAAATTACTAAAATGCCCTTCCATAAATTAGCTTAATCCTTGAAATCCCACACTTTTTCTTCAATTTTTCCACCTAGGGTTTGTGTTCTTTCCTTTCCTCTTCACTTCATGCTTTGGCCGGCCATATGGGTGAGACTAAGAGAGTTTTAAATAGATTTTACAAGGAAATTCTAGAATAATCCAAGCTTGACACATGGCATGTTTCCATTGGTCCATGTGTAATACTTATCCATGAGACTAAGAGAGTTTTAAATAGATTTTACAAGGAAATTCTAGAATAATCCAAGCTTGACACATGGCATGTTTCCATTGGTCCATGTGTAATACTTATCCATTAAGCAATCTCTCTCCACCACATAAAATGTTTCAATTATCCACAATGTAAAATGTTAATGGCTAAAATCCATGGGCATGACAAGTGTTAGGTGGTGTAAAATTCCAAAAATTCCCATTTTATCCTCGAGTGACAAAATTACCATTTTACCCCTAGAACATGAAAATCATCAAAATTTTTTTTTTCTTGTCATTTGACCCATATTTTCATCATTTATTTATGCTTTACGCCTACTTAAGCCATAATATTGTTTAAAACTTACTTTTATGGGCTTATTGAGAAAATAACGAAATTACCCCTAATTAGGGATATCGCGTATATTTCTATCTATGAATCTATAAAGGTCAAGGTCTCAAATTTATCCTCATGTTTCCAGAGGTAAATATTCAATTATAATATGTTTTAACAAAGAATGTAAAAAAATTCAACTTAAAATCAATAATGAGATTATTAAACCATTTAAAGTGAGTAATAAGGCTTTCGAAGGCATGAGCGACTATAAATGAACTATTCTTGTCAATGGATGGCTTTCGCTTCACTTTTTTCGAGGTAAACATTCAATTATACTATGTTTAAATCAAAATATAAAAAAATTCGGCTTAAAATCAATAGTCAGATTATAAAACCATTTGAAGTGAATAATAAGACTTTCGAAGGCATGAGTGACAATAAATGGACTTTTCTAGTCAATCGACAGTGTTCGCATCACATTTCTTGAGGTAAACATTCAATTATAATTTATTTCAACTAATAATGTAAGAAAACTCAACTAAAAATCAATAATGAGATTTTAAAACCATTTAAAGCAAGTAATAAGGCTTTCGAAGGTATGGGTGACTATAAATGGACTTTTCTTGAAATACCCCATACTTTGATATGGTGATAAATAAAGTTGATCGAATGCAAATTGAGGTCAATTAAAATGTTTAGAAGTGATAAAAGACGAAAGGAGTAGTTTAGGATAAAATATTTCGCAAGTGAAAAAATAATAATAAAATAATAATAATTTTATCAGAGGAGAATTTGTGAGATAAAAGGCACTTTGGAAGTCAAGTGAGGCATAATAAGGTATTTTGGGTACCAAGGAGACAAGATAAAATTTTTAGAATAAAATAATATTTTATTAATAAAATAATATTAAAATATTAATATTTAGTCGGATATCGAAATCAGTCATGAAGAAGGATCATATGGTTGATCCAAGTGGGGGAGAAGATGACAAGCTCGACTCTATAAAAATATTTATCATGACATACATGTGATGGATAGCATGTTTGCATGCTAGAAGAGTCCCGAAAAATTTACAAAAGTCGGTATTGTACCTAGAGGTACAATAAAGTTGATTTAAGCCTCGAACTAGATCAAATGGAGAATTTATGATGAAATTAAGAATTTTAAAGTCCCAGAATAGTTTAATATGGTGATTCGGAGTTCGAGGATCAATTTGGAGTCAAACCGAAATTTTCGCTATTTAGGGGTAAAATGGTCATTTACCACCTAGGGATAAAATGAGAATTTTTAGAAAAGATTTTTTTGGCCCCATTTGACTTATTGGAGTAAGATTTGAGGTTTAGAAGTGAAAAATTTTAATTTCGGTATAATTTGGAGTAAAAGGGTAAAATGGTAATTTTGTCACCCCAAGACCAAAATTGTAATTTTCCACCACCAGGACATTTTTCCAGCACATGGTCTTCCTTTATCCTCATTTTGACCATTGACTAATTGTGTGGTGGAGATAAAAAGGATTAAAATTTTAAAATTTTAAAAATGGACCAATAAGAAAATGCCATGTGTCATACCTTTATTATTTTATTGTTTCTTTATAAAAAGGCAAAAAATCAG
>NC_030851.1:22693720-22695808 GCF_000208745.1 Theobroma cacao | reverse complement strand
AGTTAGTTTAGCATATTTAGAAACAAAACAACAAGAAAAGAATTTATTTTCTCCCACAATCATTAATGGCCGAATTTACCATGTGTTGAGTGAGGATGAATTTGATTTTCATTCTAGGAGAATTGGTTAAGAAATGATTAATTATGAGCCTAGAAAAATAATGGGAATTTTCAGAGCAAAAATACGAATTTTTACCTACTAGGGGTATTTTCGTAATTTGCTATCGAGACTGATAAATTGAATCTCATTCACAATCATTAAGGTAATTTAGGTATAATTGGAGTGTAGAAAGTGAGAAGAATTGATTTGGAGTTAAATTGGAGATAATAGGCCGAATTAGGTTAGCACCGTATTTAAGCGGTAGTCGGATAAATTGTATATCATATCATGCATATATACCAAGCCTGAATTAATTTTATAATGGTCAAGCATTGATGTGATGAATTATGTATTGTACATTGTGGATAGGTGGTGAGCAAAGTACACTGGTAAAAGTACAGAAATTGTGCTTGGAGACTGGGATTAGAAGTACATCGACTCTTAGAACAGTGAGTGAACTTATTATCGTCTTAATTATCTAGAGTAGTTTTATACAATTGTGTGATTTTATGAAAAATGGGTTTAAATGGTAAATTGCTATGTTTTAAGAGAAATTGTAATTTTATAAAATGAGTTTATAAATTTTCTAGAAAATCGAATATTGGTTTTGAAAATAGAGTAATTGGAGACTGCTAGTTTGTGTTGCAAATTTATGGTTTTGAATTGAATGGCTTATGATAATAAATGAGCATGAATGGCTAAATTGATTTTGGTGTTAGAATTATTTATACTGTGTATTTAGCATTGAGAGGCTAGGTTGCGATAAATTGTCATGTCATGCTAGAATGAATTTTATTGATTGGTGGATTATATATTAATTATTTACTGTAGAGGGGGTTCCGTGGACCAGCCTATTAGAAGGGAACGGTAAACTCCATTATATTTTTACCTCGAACGGAGAGGCGTGTAGGGTATCTCCTGGGGTAAAGCTTAGGGTTCACTTCACGCCAAACCACCACGTGAAGGGGAACTCAGCCAACGCCAAGGAACGACTGTATTTTTCTCAAACTAAAAATATATTTTAAGTTTATATGAAATTTTAACAGCCTTGGCGAACTCGGTTGGATGCCTTGCGCAAGGTATCACCGAGTATGAGTTTTGGCACGAGCCAAAGTTTTAAGAAATTCATAAGCCAAGTTGATTACTCGATTTTTATGGATTGATTTTATTTGGTTAAAATGAGTTGAAAGGTAATGAAATTACAGTATGATGATTTATTTTAATTGTCTCCATTTACTCAACTTTAGATAGTTTAGATGGTATCTGTTTACTCACTGGGATTTTATAATCTCACCACCCTCATTTCTTCACATTTCAGGCTCGGGGAATTCCATAGTTAGTTGACTTTGACAAGGACTTTCATTTGGACTTGAATCGGTAAAAGCTGTAGGTTTCCAGCTTCCGATGCATTTTGGTTAGAGATGGGTCCACGTGTCACTGTAAAGAAATTTTATGCTTTGGTTATTTGCTTTATAGTATATATGAATATAATTAACTTTTACGCTATAAGAATTATGTACCAATAGTTTTACGAAAATTATTTTACAAGAAATAGTTATTTTATTGAATATTTTTATTATATTCAAAATGGTCAAATTTTCACTTCAAATGAACGTTTTAGATACTTAATTTGTTTTTAAATCATTAAATATATATTTTCTACTTACCTACTACATTTTTAGCAAGTTTTGAGATTTTCAAAAAAAAATGACGAAAATGCCCCTATGAGCTAGAAAACAAAATGTTATGTTCTGATTTGAAAATGATTTGTAATCTCTTGAATTTTGATATTTGATAGCTATTGCTCACCGGGGAAGTGCGAAAGCTGATACGAGAGCCTTGCGGGGTTTCGATCGGCATTCGGGGTGAAGAATGTTTGTCGAGGCCTCGCGGCGGTTGTCACGGGCTCGATGGGGAGTTCCAAGTCGTGACATTTCTTATCAATGGATGGCTTTCGCTTCATGTTTCTCGAGGAAAACATTCAATTAT
>NC_030851.1:22689969-22693620 GCF_000208745.1 Theobroma cacao | reverse complement strand
AAGCAAGTAATAAGGCATTCGAAGGCATGAATGACTATAAATGGACTTTTCTAGTTGATGGATGGCTTTTGCTTCAAGTTTCATTATTTAAACATTCAATTATAACCTTTCTTAACTAAAAATGTAAAAAAATTCAACTTAAAATCAATTATGAGATTATAAAACCATTTTAAGCGAGTAATAAGGCTTCTAAAGGCATGAGTGACTATAAATTGACTTTTCTTGCTAACGAAGGGTTTTAGCCACATATTTCTTGAGGTAAACATTCAATTATAATCTGTTTTAACAAAAAATTAAAAAAAACTCAACTGAAAATCAATAATGAGATTATAAAACTATTTAAAGCGAGTAATAAGACTTTCGAAGGCATGACTGATTGAAAATGGATTTTTCTTGTCAATCGATGGATTTCACTTCAAGTTTCCCAAGGCAAACACTCAATTATAATCTGTTTTAACAAAAAAATGTAAGAAAATTTAGCATAAAATCAATAATGGGATTATAAAACCATTTAAAGTGAGTAATAAGGCTTTCGAAGGCATGAGTGACTATATATGAACTTTTCTTGTCAATCGATGGCTTTCGCTTCATGTTTCTCAAGGTAAACATTCAATTATAACCTTTCTTAACCGAAAATGTTAAAAAATACAACTTAAAATCAATTATGAGATTATAAAACCATTTTAAACGACTAATAAGGCTTCTGAAGGCATAAGTGACTATAAATAGACTTTTCTGTTAACCGAGGGTTTTAGCCTCATGTTTCTCGAGGTAAACATTCAATTATAATCTGTTTTAACAAAAAAATAATAAAAAATTCAACTTAAAATCAATAATGAGATTATAAAACCATTTAATGCGAGTAATAAGGCTTTCGAAGGCATGAATGGCTATAAATAGATGTTTCTTGTAAATCGATGGCTTTTGCTTCACCTTTGCCTAGGTAAACATTCAATTAGAATCTTTTTTAACCAAAAATGTAAAAAAATTCAACTTAAAATCAATTATGAGATTATAAAACTATTTAAAGCAAGTAGTAAGGCATTCGAAGGTATGAATGACTATAAATAGACTTTTCTAGTTGATGGATGGCTTTTTCTTCTTGTTTCACGAGGTAAACATTCAATTATAACCTTTCTTAACTGAAAATGTCAAAAAATTCAACTTAAAATCAATTATGAGATTATAAAACTATTTTAAGCGAGTAATAAGGCTTTTGAAGGCATGAGTGACTATAAATTGACTTTTCCTATTAACGGAGGGTTTTAGCCATATGTTTCCTGAGGTAAACATTCAATTATAATTTGTTTTAATAAAAAAATATAAAAAATTTCAATTAAAAATCAATAATGAGATTATAAAACCATTTAAAGCGAGTAATAAGGCTTTTGAAGGCATGAGCGACAATAAATGGACTTTTCTTGTCATTCGATGGCTTTCGCTTCATGTTTCTCAAGGAAAACATTCAATTAGAATCTGTTTTAACAAAAAATGTAAGAAAATTCAACATAATATTAATAATGGGATTATAAAACCATTTAAAGAGAGTAATAAGGCTTTCGAAGTCATGAATGACTATAAATGGATTTTTCTTGTCAATCGATGGCTTTTGCTTCAAGTTTCTCAAGGCAAACATTCAATTATAATCCGTTTTAACCAAATATTTAAGAAAATTTAACTTAAATTCAATAATGAGATTACAAAACCATTTAAAACGAGTAATAAGGCTTTTGAAGACATGAGTGACTATAAATGGACTTTTCTTGACAATCGATGGCATTCACTTTAAGTTTCCCGAGGCAAACATTCAATTCTAAATTGTTGTAACCAAAATGTCAAAAAAGTCACTTTAAAATTGATAATCATATTATAAAACCATTTAAAGCAAGTAATAAGGCTTTCGAAGGCAAGAGTGACTATAAATGGACTTTTCTCGTCAATGGATGGCTTTCGCTTCATGTTTCTCGAGGTAAACATTCAATTATAACCTTTCTTAATCGAAAATGTAAAACAATTCAACTTAAAATCAATTATGGGATTAGAAAACCATTTTAAGCGAGTAATAAGGCTTTTGAAGGCATGAGTGACTATAAATGGACTTTTACTATTAACGGAGGGTTTTAGCCTCATGTTTCCCGAGGTAAACATTCAATTATAATCTGTTTTAACAAAAAATGTAAAAAAATTCAACTTAAAATCAATAATGAGTTTCTAAAACCATTTAAAGCGAGTAATAAGGCTTTCAAAGGCATGACTGACTGTAAATGGATTTTTCTTGTCAATCGATGGATTTCGCTTCAAGTTTCCTAAGGCACACATTCAATTATTATCTGTTTTAACAAAAAATGTAAGAAAATTCAACATAAAATCAATAATGGGATTATAAAACCATTTAAAGTGAGTAATAAGACTTTTGAAGGCATGAGTGACTATAAACGAACTTTTCTTGCTAATCGATGGCTTTTGCTTCACGTTTTTCGAGGTAAACATTCATTTATAGCCTTTCTTAACCAAAAATGTAATAAAATTCAACTTAAAATCAATTATGAGATCACAAAACCATTTTGAGCGACTTATAAGGCTTTTGAAGGCATGAGTGACTATAAATGGACTTTTCTTGTCAAACGATGGCTTTTGCTTCATGTTTCTCGAGGCAAAAATTCAATTAGAATATGTTTTAACCAAAAATGTAAGAAAATTCAATATAAAATCAATAATGCGATTACAAAACCATTTAAAACCAGTAATAAGGCTTTCGAAGGCATGAGTGACTATAAATGGACGTTTCCTGCCAAAGGAGGGTTTTAGCCTCACGTTTCTCAAGGCAAACATTCAATTATAATTTGTTGTAACCAAAAATGTAAGAAAATTCAGTTTAAAATCAATAATCATATTATGAAACCATTTAAAGTGAGTAATAAGGCTTTCGAAAGGGATGAGTGACTATATATGGACTTTTTTTGTCAATGGATGGCTTTCATTTCTCGTTTCTCGAGGTAAACATTCAATTATAACCTTTCTTAACTGAAAATGGAAAAAAATTCATCTTAAAATTAATTATGAGATTATAAAACCATTTTAAGCATGTTATAAGGCTTCTAAAGGCATGAGTGACTATACATGGATGTTTCCTGTCAACGGAGAGTTTTAGCCTCACATTTCTTGAGCTAAACATTGAATTATAATCTGTTTTAAAAACAAATTAAAAATAATTCAACTTAAAATAAATAATGAGATTATAAAACCAATTAAAGTGAGTAATAGGGCTTTCGAAGGCATGAATGGCTATAAATGGAATTTTCTTGTCAATCGATGGCATTCACTTCACGTTTGCCTAGGCAAACATTAATCATTATCTGTTTTAACCAAACATGTAAGATAATTTAACTTAAAATCAACTATGAGATTATAAAACCATTTAAAGCAAGTAATAAGGCATTTGAGGCATGAATGACTATAAATGGACTTTTCTAGTTAATGGATGGCTTTCGCTTCACGTTTCATGAGGGAAACATTCAATCATAACCTTTCTTAACTGAAAATGTAAAAAAGTTCAACTTAAAATTAATTATGGGATTATAAAACCATTTTAAGCGAGTAATAAGGCTTTTGAAGGCATGAGTGACTATAAATGAACTTTTACTATTGATG
>NC_030851.1:22684346-22689571 GCF_000208745.1 Theobroma cacao | reverse complement strand
AAGCGGGTAATAAGGCTTTTGAAGGCATGAGTGACTATAAATGAACTTTTCTTGCCAATCGATGGCTTTTGCTTTATGTTTTTCAAGGTAAACATTCAATTATAACCTTTTTTAACTGAAAATGTAATAAAATTCAACTTAAAATCAATTATGAGATTACAAAACTATTTTGAGCGGGTAATAAGGCTTTTGAAGGCATGAGTGACTATAAATGGACTTTTCCTAGTAACGAAGGGTTTTAGCCTCATGTTTCCCGAGGTAAACATTCAATTATAATATGTTTTAACAAAAAATGTAAAACAAATTCAACTTAAAATCAATAATGAGATTATAAAACCAATTAAAGCGAGTAGTAAGGCTTTCGAAGGCATGAATTGCTATAAATGGACTTTTCTTGTCAAACGATGGCTTTTGCTTCATGTTTCTCAAGGCAAAAATTCAATTAGAATGTGTTTTAACCAAAAATGTAGGAAAATTCAACATAAAATCAATAATGAGATTACAAAAACCATTTAAAATGAGTAATAAGGCTTTCGAACGCATGAGTGACTTCAAATGGACTTTTCCTGTCAATGGAGGGTTTTAGTCTCACGTTTCTTGAGGCAAACATTGAATTATAATCTGTTGTAACCAAAAATCTAAAAAAATTTAGTTTAAAATCAATAATCGGATTATAAAACCATTTAAAGCAAGTAATAAGGCTTTCAAAGGCATGAGTGATTATAAATCGACTTTTTTCGTCAATGGATGGCTTTCATTTCTTGTTTCTCGAGGTAAACATTCAATTATAACCTTTCTTAATCGAAAATGTAAAAAAATTCAACTTAAAATTAATTATGAGATTATAAAACCATTTTAAGCATGTTATAAGGCTTTTAAAGGCATGAGTGACTATACATGGACGTTTCCTATCAACAGAGGGTTTTAACCACACGTTTCTCGAGGTAAACATTGAATTATAATCTGTTTTAACAAAAAATGTAAAAAAAAATTCAACTTAAAATAAATAATGAGATTATAAAACCAATTAAAGTGAGTAATAGGGCTTTCGAAGGCATAAATGGACTTTTCTTGTCAATCGATGGCTTTCGCTTCACGTTTTCCTAGGCAAACATTCAATTATTATTTGTTTTAACCAAACATGTAAGATAATTCAACTTAAAATCAATTATGAGATTATAAAACATTTAAAACATGTAATAAGGCATTCGAAGGCATGAATGACTATAAATGGACTTTTCTAGTTAATGGATGGCTTTCGCTTCACGTTTCATGAGGGAAACATTCAATCATAACCTTTCTTAATCGAAAATGTAAAACAATTCAACTTAAAATCAATTATGGGATTATAAAACCATTTTAAGTGAGTAATAAGGCTTTTGAGGCATGAGTAACTATAAATGAATTTTTCGTTCTAACGGAGAGTTTTAGCCTCATGTTCCCAAAGTAAACATTGAATTATAGTATGTTTTAAGCAAAAATGTAAAAAATTCAACTTAAAATCGATAATGAGTTATAAAACCATTTAAAGCGAGTAATAAGGCTTTTGAAGGCATGACTGACTGTAAATGGATTTTTCTTATCAATCGATTGATTTTGCTTCAAGTTTCCCGAGGCAAACATTCAATTAGAACCTGTTTTAACAAAAAGCGTAAGAAAATTCAACATAAAATCAATAATGGGATTATAAAACTATTTTAAGTGAGTAATAAGGCTTTTAAAGGCAAGAGTGACTATGAATGGGCTTTTCTTGTTAATCGATGGCTTTCGTTTCATGTTTCTCGAGGTAAACATTCAATTATAACCTTTCTTAACTGAAAATGTAAAAAAATTCAACTTAAAATCAATTATGAGATTACAAAACCATTTTAAGCGAGTAATAAGGCTTCTGAAGGCATGAGTGACTATAAATAGACTTTTCCTATTAATAGAGGGTTTTAGCCTTTCGTTTATCTAGGTAAACATTCAATTATAATTTGTTTGAGCAAAAACGATAAAAAAATTAAACTTCAAATCAATAATGACATTATAAAACCATTTAAAGCGAGTAATAAAGCTTTCAAAGGCAAGAATGACTATGAATGGGCTTTTCTTGTCAACGGAGGGTTTTAGCCTCACGTTTCCCAAGGTATGCATTCATTTATAATTTGCTTTCACAAAAAAATGCAAAAAAATTCAACTTAAAATCAATAATGAGATTATAAAAACTTTTAAAGCGAGTAATAAGGCTTTCGAAGGTATGAGTGACTATAAATGGACTTTTCTTGTCAATGGATTGCTTTCGCTTCACATTTCTCGAGGAAAACATTTAATTATAAACTTTCTTAACTGAAAATGTAAGAAAATTCAACTTGAAATCGATTATGAGATTATAAAACCATTTTAAGTGAGCAATAAGGCTTATGAAGTCATGAGTGACTATAAATGGTCTTTTCCTGACAACGGAGAGTTTTAGCCTCACGTTTCCTGGGGTAAATATTCAATTATAATCTGTTTTAACAAAAAATGTAAAAAAATTCTACTTAAAATCAATAATGAGATTATAAAACCATTTAAAGAGAGTAATAAGGCTTTTGAAGGCATGTGCGACAATAAATGGACTTTTCTTGTTAATCGATGGCTTTCGCTTCATGTTTCCTGAGGCAAACATTCAAATATAATCTGTTTGAACCAGAAAAGTAAAAAAATTTAGCTTAAAATCAATAATCAAATTATAAAACCATTTTAAGTGAGTAATAAGGCTTTCGAAGGCATGAGTGACAATAAATGGACTTTTCTTGTCAAACGATGGCTTTTGCTTCATGTTTCTTAAGGCAAACATTCAATTAGAATCTATTTTAACCAAAAATGTAAGAAAATTCAACATAGAATCAATAATGGGATTATAAAACCATTTAAAGAGAGTAATAAGGCTTTTGAAGGCATGAGTGATTATAAAATGGACTTTTCTTGTGAATCGATGGCTTTTGCTTCACATTTCTTGAGTCAAACATTTAATTATAATCTATTTGGACAAAAAATTTAAGAAAATTCAACTTAAAATCAATAATGAGATTACAAAACCATTTAAAGCGAGTAATAAGGCTTTTGAAGGCATGAGTGACTATAAATGGACTTTTCCTTTCAACGGAGGGTTTTAACCTCACGTTTCTCGAGGTAAACATTCAATTATAATCTTTTTTAACAAAAAATGTAATTCAACTTAAAATCAATAATGAGATTATAAAACCAATTAAAGTAAGTAATAAGGCTTTCGAAGATATGAGTGACTATAAATGGACTTTTCTTGTCAATCGATGGCATTCACTTCAAGTTTCCCGAGGCAAACATTCAATTATAATCTGTTTTAACCAAAAATATTAAAAAAATTCAACTTAAAATCAATAATCAGATTATAAAACCATTTAAAGTCAGTAATGTTGGCTCCTTTAGTTTTTTATGATAATAAAACATTTGCATTTATTTATGTCTAATAGCTTTACTTGAGTGTGCAGGAAATTAATATATGAAATTAATTTATCAACTCTTCAAAGAGTATTTTTGAAAGAAAAAGAGGGATAAAATCAACAAGATGTAACTGAATAACAAGAAGGAAGCTTATTGGTGAAACAAGGAAGAACATTGGTTAACCAAATTTCAAATTGGAGAAATGATGGGCTGAAGAGTTTGAGAAACAGAACCAATTTAGTTGACCAAGTCAGTTGACTAAGTGCTCTCTGCCAAAATTTGCAAACCAGAAACAGAACCAACTTAGTCAACCAAGTTAGTCGACTAAGAGTTCTCTGTCTGTAATTTGAACTAGAGCACTACAAGACAGATTAACGGCTAGAACTCATCCTCAACTGTTTTCAACGGATATAAACCACCAAACTGCCATCAAAGTTGCATCTCTAAGTATAAAAGGGTCTTCCAACAATTAAAAACAAGTTTTTTAGAAGCCTTGAATAAGATTTGAGCTATAGAAAGTAGAAAACCCAGAAAAGCTTCACTGCACTTGTCTGCACTTAAACGCCTACTCTTTGCATTTGTTTATTGCTCTCTCTTCCTTTGCCAATCAGATCAACCAGTGATCATAGGTACTTTCTTTTACTACTTCTCTTGTATTCTTAGAGTGAGGGAGTCACTCTAATGGGTTGTTCAAGCTTGGGATAGCTTGATTGTTGTAGGTTGTGGTTGAGCCCTGAAAAACCACTTTGGGTTTTAGTTGAGCCCGTGAAAAACTAGTGTAAAAGGTTGTGGCTGAGCCTGGTAAAAGCCATTGTAAAAGCTTGGTGGAAGCTTATGAATTTCACCGGTTGTTAGTGAATTTGTGGGAAAATCCTTGGTTGGATAATCAAGGTAGTGGATGTAGGTCTTAGACCGAACCACTCTAAATTACTGTGCATTTTATACTCTGTTTTTGTTTTCTTAAGTTCTGAAAATTTGTTTCCATTCTTGTCAAGAGCCAAATTGTGTTATTCACCCCCCCTCTAGCACATATTATAGGGACTCACAAGTAATAAGGCTTTCAAAGGCATAAGTGACTATAAATGGACTTTTCTCATTAATGGAAGGCTTTCGCTTCACGTTTCTTGAGGTAAACATTCAATTATAACCTTTCTTAACTGAAAATGTTAAAAAATTCAACTTAAAATCAATTATGAGAACATAAAACCATTTTAAGTGACTAATAAGTCTTCTGAAGGCATGGATGATTATAAATGGACTTTTCCTATTAACGAAGGGTTTTAGCCTAACGTTTCCCGAAGTAAACATTCAATTATAATCTCTTTTAACAAAAAATGTGAAAAAATTCAACTTAACATCAATAATGAGATTATAAAAATATTTAAAGCGAGTAATAAGGCTTTCAAAGGCATGACTGACTGTAAATGGACTTTTCTTGTCAATGGATGGCTTTCGCTTCACGTTTCCCTAGGCAAACATTCAATTATAATCTGTTTTAACCAAAAATGTAAGAAACTTCAACTTAAAATCAATAATGAGATTATAAAACCATTTTAAGCAAGTAATAAGGCATTCGAAGGCATGAATGACTATAAATGGACTTTTCTTATCAATGGGTGGCTTTCGCTTCATGTTTCTAGAGGCACACATTCAATTATAACCTTTCTTAACCGAAAATGTAAAAAAATTCAACTTAAAATCAATTATGAGATTATAAAACCATTTTAAGCAAGTAATAAGGCATTCGAAGGCATGAATGACTATAAATGGACTTTTCT
>NC_030851.1:22668724-22676983 GCF_000208745.1 Theobroma cacao | reverse complement strand
TTACTAATTAATAATCTTAATTTAAAACCGAAAAAGTAAAAAAAATTCAACTTAAAATCAATAATCAGATTATAAAACCATTTTAAGCGAGTAATAAGGCTTTCGAAGGCATGAGCGATAATAAATAGACTTTTGTTATCAAACGATGGCTTTTGCTTCATGTTTTTTGAGGTAAACATTCAATTAGAATCTGTTTTAGCGAAAGATGTAAGAAATTTCAATATAAAATCAATAATGGGATTATAAAACCATTTAAAGAGAGTAATAAGGCTTTTGAAGTCATGAGTGACAATAAATGGACTTTTCTTATCAATCGATGGCTTTTGCTTCACGTTTCTCGAGGAAAACATTTAATTATAAACTTTCTTAACTGAAAATGTAAGAAAATTCAACTTGAAATAGATTATGAGATTATAAAACCATTTTAAATGAGCAATAAGGATTTTGAAGGCATGAGTGACTATAAATGGTCTTTTTTTAACAACGGAGGGTTTTAGCCTCACGTTTCCCAAGGTAAACATTCAATTATAATCTTTTTTAACAAAAAATGTAAGAAAATTCAACTTAAAATCAATAATGAGATTATAAAACCAATTAATGAGAGTACTAAGGCTTTCAAAGGCATGAATGGCTATAAATGGACGTTTCTTGTCAATCAATGGCTTTTGCTTTACGTTTGCCTAGGAAAACATTCAATTAGAATATGTTTTAACCAAAAATGTAAGACAATTCAACTTAAAATCAATTATGAGATTATAAAACCATTTAAAGCAAGTAATAAGGCATTCGAAGGCATGAATGACCATAAATGGACTGTTCTAGTCGATGGATGGCTTTCGCTTCACGTTTCACGAGGTAAACATTCAATTATAACCTTTCTTAACAGAAATTGTAAAAAAATTCAACTTAAAATCAATTATGAGATTATAAAACTATTTTAAGTGAGTAATAAGACTTTTGAAGGCATGAGACTTTTCCTATTAACGGAGGATTTTAGCCACACGTTTCTCGAGGTAGACATTCAATTATAATCTATTTTAACAAAAAATGTAAAAAAATTCAACTTAAAATCACTAATGAGATTATAAAACCATTTAAAGTGAGTAATAAGGCTTTTGAAGGCATGTGAGACAATAAATGGACTTTTCTTGTCAAACGATGGCTTTTGCTTCATGTTTCCCTAGGCAAACATTCAATTATAATCTGTTTTAAACTAAAAATGTAAAAAAATTCAACTTAAAATCAATAATGAGATTATAAAACCATTTAAAGCGAGTAATAAGGCTTTTGAAGGCATGAGTGACAATAAATAGAATTTTCTTGTCAAACGGTGGCTTTCGCTTCATGTTTCTCAAGGCAAACATTCAATTAGAATCTATTTTAACCAAAAATGTAAGAAAATTCAACATAAAATCAATAATTAGATTATAAAACCATTTAAAGAGAGTAATAAGGCTTTAGAAGGCATGAGTAACTATAAATGGACTTTTCTTGTCAATCGATGGCATTCGCTTCACGTTTCTCAAAGTAAACATTCAATTATAATCCGTTTTAATCAAATATTTAAGAAAATTCAACTTAAAATCAATAATGAGATTATAAAACCATTTAAAGCGAGTAATAAGGCTTTCGAAGGCATGAGTGACTATAAATGGACTTTTCCTATCAACGGAGGATTTTAGCCTCACGTTTTTCGAGGTAAACATTCAATTATAATCTGCTTTAACAAAAAATGTAAAAAAATTTAACTTAAAATCAATAGTGAGATTATATGTCAAGCCCGACCTTATAAAATAATTGCCATGTCATTCATGTGATTGACAATATGCTTGCATACTTGAAAAGCCCTGAAAAATCGTCAAAAGATGGTAATGTACTGAATGGTACAACTAAGTTGAATTAAGCCTCGAACTAGACCAAATAAAGATTTTAAGATAAAATTTAGAATTTTAAATTCCCAGAATGATTTAATATGGTGATTCGGAGTTCGAGAATTGATTTGGAGTCAAAATGAAATTTTCATGACATAGGGGTAAAATGGTCATTTTACCACCCGAGGGTAAAATTGTAATTTTACACCACCCAACACTTGTCATACTCATAGATTTCATCCCTTAACATTTTATATGGTGAATAATTGAAATATTTTATGTGGTGGAAAAAGAAAGCTTAATTGTTAAGTGTAAAATGTGGACCAATGGTATGGTGACAAATGGCAAGCTTATATTTGTTTATAATTTACATTAAAAAACCAGCACATAAACCCTCCTAACTCATTTCTCTTGGTTGGCCAAAGGAAGAAAAGGGAAGAAAAGAAGAAGAACAAAAACCTCGCTAAGAAATTCAAGAGAAATTCACAAAATTTCAAAGAATCAAGTGACAAAAGGTAAGATTTTTCAATTCTAGCTTGTGATCTACCTTTCCTATGCATTCTTTTTCATTTTCCATGGTTGAGAATCAAGTTTGCATGAGGATACCTTTGTTGGCCGGATATGGGGGGAGGAGTTTTGAACTTGGATTTGGTTAGATTTCAATATATTCTAGTATTTTTAGTTAGTTAGTGATGTGTAGCATGAAAAGCAAACAAGAAAAATTCATTTTCTTCCATCACCCTCCATTGGTCGAATCTTCCCTATGGTGTGTTGATGGTGGACTTGATTTTATTTAAAGTGATTTGGTTAGGAATTAATGATTTATGGTGTAAAAATCAAGTGGGAAAAACCATACTGTTCATGCACCCACCATGGCCAAAATTCCCAAGAAGAAATGTGAAGATGATCTTCCTAAATTTTATGTTACTTGACTTGAGTTTGATGATTTGGAGTATTGGGAGAGAAATGGAGTTATTTGGAGTTAAATTGGACATATTTTCCAATTAATCGGGTGATAGATCAAATTAGGCCAATATCGTTTTATTTAGGTACACAATTGAATTTATGTAGAACATCGTGTTTAGACGAGATCCGAACAATTCGCATTCCATTTCATGCATTCATATAGAGCCTAGATTAGTTTTATAATGGTTTAGCACCAATGTGGTAAATTGCTTATGCATTATGTCTAGGTGGTGAATCCTCCGGTAAGGGCAAAGAAGTTGTACCTGAAGATCGGGACTAGGAGTACTTTGACTCTCGATATTGTGAGTAACCTTATTATTGTCTTAATTATCTAAAGTATGTTTTTATCCGATTTTATAATTTTATAGAAAATGTGTTTAAATGAAATGATTTTATAAATTGTTTTGAAATTGAATGATGACTTGAAAATGGAGTAATTAGAGACTACTTGATGTATTGTAAATTATGTTTTGAATTGAATGGCTTATGATAATGTGGGCATGAATGGCTGGATGGGTATTTGTGTTGAAAATGTATAAACTGTTGTTTCCCTTGATAGGCTAGATAATGATAAAATTGCCATGTCATGCTGTTGAATTTTTATTGAATTGGTGGGTTATAGATTGGTCACTGCAGTGGCAGCTTCTGTGGGCCAGCCTATTGAGGGGCACGAAATTCGGTTATATTCTTACCTCGGTCAGAAAGGCCCGTAGGGTATCTCTTGGGGTAAAGTTTAGAGTTCACTTCACGCCAAGCCACCACGTGAGAGTGAATTCAGCCAACGCCAAAGAACGGCTGTGCTTTTAAATGTAAAAATGTGTTTTGTGCGTATATGACTTTTTAACAACCTTGGTGGACTCGTTTAGATGCCGTAGCCAAGGTATCCCCAAGAATGAGTTTTGGCACGAGCCAAGTTTTTAAGAGATTCGTAAGCCTCGTTGTATATTTTGGATGAAATGTAACTGGCTAAGATGATTTGAAATGTGTTTAGATGTTATGAACCATTTTATGATGATCTATTTTAATCGTCTCCATTTACTCGGCTTTAGATATTTTAGATGATATTTGTTTACTCATTGTGATTATATAATCTCATCACCCTCCTTTCCACCCATTTCAGGCTCAGGATAGTTTGTAGATAGCTGATATCGTCGAAGGCTACAATTGGCTTTACTTCATCAAAAATCGTAGGTTCACAGCCTTCGTTCACTTTTGTCATTTGAGGGCCCATGTGTCATTGTAAATTTAATTACATACCTTGACTATTTGTATTACAGTATGTATGAATTTATTTCGCTTTTACGCTACAAAAAATTCCTTACAGATAACTCTATAAAAATTGTTTTATAAGAAAATAGAATATTTTATTAAATATTTTTATTATATTCAAATAGTCATAATTTCACTTTAAATGAATGTTTTAGACATCTAAACTTATTTTTGATTATGAAATATGTGTTTTGCACTCGCATACTAAATTATTAGCTGGTTTCGAAATTTTTGAAGAAAAATGACCAAAATACCCCCGAGAGACGAAAATTATTTTTTTATTGTTTTGGTTTGGAAATAGCTTATAATCTTTTAAAATATGATGTTAGCAACTGTTGCTCGCGAGGGAGGTGAGAAAACTGATATTAAAGCCTTGCGAGATTTCGATTGGCATTTCGGGTAATGAATGTCTATCGGGATAACACGGCGGTTGTCACGGGCTCAAGGAAAGTACCGGGTCGTGACATTATAAAATCAATTAAAGCGAGTAATAAGGCTTTTAAAGGCATGAGTGACTATAAATGGACATTTCTTGTCAATCGATGGCATTCACTTCAAGTTTCTCGAGGCAAACATTCAATTATAAACAGTTGTAACCAAAAATGTCAAAAAATTCAGTTTAAAATCAATAATCAAATTATAAAACCATTTAAAACGAGTAATGAGGCTTTCGAAGGCAAGAGTTGCTATAAATGGAATTCTTTGGTTAATGGATGGATTTCACTTCACGTTTCTTGAGGTAAACATTCAATTATAACCTTTCTTAGCTGAAAATGTAAAAAAATTCAACTTAAAATCAATTATGGGATTATAAAACCATTTTAAGCGAGTAATAAGCCTTTTGAAGGCATGACTGACTATAAATGGACTTTTTCTATTAATGGAGGGTTTTAGCCTCACGTTTACCGAGGTAAACATTCAATTATAATATGTTTTAACAAAAAATATAAAAAAATTCAACTTAAAATCAATAATGAGTTTCTAAAACCATTTAAAGCGAGAAATAAGGCTTTCGAAGGCATGACTGACTGTAAATGGATTTTTCTTGTCAATCGATGGATTTTGCTTCAAGTTTCCCGAGGCAAACATTCAATTATAATCTTTTTCAACAAAAAATGTAATAAAATTCAACATAAAATCAATAACGGGATTATAAAACCATTTAAAGTGAGTAATAAGGCTTTTGAAGGCATGAGTGACTATAAATGAACTTTTCATGTCAATCGATGGCTTTTACTTCATGTTTTTTGAGGTAAACATTCAATTATAACCTTTCTTAACCGAAAATGAAATAAAGTTCAACTTAAAATCAATTATGAGATTACAAAACCATTTTAAGCCACTAATAAGGCTTCTGAAGGCATGAGTGACTATAAATGAACTTTTCTTATGAACGAAGGGTTTTACCCTCACGTTTCTTGAGGTAAACATTCAATTATAAACTTTTTTAACAAAAAATGTAAAAAAAATCAACTTAAAATCAATAATGAGATTATAAAATCAATTAAAGCGAGTAGTAAGGCTTTTGAAGACATGAATTGCTATAAATGGACTTTTCTTATCAAACGATGGCTTTTGCTTCATTTTTCTAGAGGCAAAAATTCAATTAGAATATGTTTTAACAAAAAATGTAAGAAAATTCAACATAAAATCAATAATGAGATTAAAAAATCATTTAAAACGAGTAATAAGGCTTTCGAAGGCCTGAGTGACTATAAATAGACTTTTCCTTATCAACGGAGGGTTTTAGCCTCACGTTTCTCAAGGTATCATTCAATTATAATCTGTTGTAACCAATAATGTAAAAAAATTTAGTTTAAAATCAATAATCAGATTATAAAACCATTTAAAGTGAGTAATAAGGCTTTCAAAGGTATGAGTGACTATAAATGGACTTTTCTCATCAATGGATGGCTTTTGCTTCACATATCTCGAGGTAAACATTCAATTATAACCTTTCTTAACCGAAAATGTAAAAAAGTTTAACTTAAAATTAATTATGAGATTATAAAACCATTTTAAGTGTGTTATAAGGCTTCTAAAGGCATGAGTGACTATACATAGACGTTTCTTGTCAATGGATGGTTTTAGCCTCACGTTTCTCGAGGTAAACATTGAATTATAATTTGTTTTAACAAAAAATGTAAAAAATTTAACTTAAAATCAATAATGAGATTATAAAACCAATAAAAGCAAGTAATAGGGCTTCAAAGGCATGAATGGTTATAAATGGACTTTTGTTGTCAATTGATGGCTTTCGCTTCACATTTGCCTAGGCAAACATTCAATTATTATCTGTTTTAACAAAAAATGTAAGAAAATTCAACTTAAAATCAATTATGAGATTATAAAACCACTTAAAGCAAGTAATAAGGTATTCGAAAGCATGAATGACTAGAAATGTACTTTTCTAGTTAATGGATGGCTTTCGCTTCACGTTTCATGAGGGAAACATTCAATTATAACCTTTCTTAATTGAAAATGTAAAAACGTTCAACTTAAAATCAATTATGGGATTATAAACCCATTTTAAGTGAGTAATAAGGCTTCTAAAGGCATGATTGACTATAAATAGACTTTTCCTGTTAATGGAGGTTTTAGCCTCACGTTTCCTGAGGTAAACATTCAATTATAATCTGTTTTAATAAAAATGTAAAAAAATTCAACTTAAAATCAATAATGAGATTATAAAACCATTTAAAGCGAGTAATAAAGCTTTCGAAGGCATGACTGACAGTAAATGGAATTTTCTTGTCAATCGAATGATTTCACTTCAAGTTTCCCAAGGTAAACATTCAATTATGATCTGTTTTAACAAAAAAATGTAAGAAAATTCAACATAAAATCAATAATTGGATTATAAAACCATTTAAAGTGAGTAATAAGGCTTTCAAAGGCATGAGTAACTATAAATGAACTTTTCTTGTCAATCGATGGCTTTCGCTTCACGTTTTTTGAGGTAAACATTCAATTATAACCTTTCTTAATTGAAAATATAAAAAAATTCAACCTAACATCAATTATGAGGTTATAAGATCATTTTAAGCGACTAATAAGGCTTCTGAAGGTATGAGTGATTATAAATTGACTTTTTCTATTAATCGAGCGTTTTAACCTCATGTTTCCCAAGGTAAACATTCTATTAGAATCTGTTTTAAAAAAAATATAAAAAATTCAACTTAAAATCAATAATGAGATTATAAAATCAATTAATGCGAGTAATAAGGCTTTTGAAGGCATGAATGGCTATAAATGGACTTTTCTTGTCAATAGATGGCTTTCGCTTCACGTTTACCTAGGCAAACATTCAATTAGAATATGTTTTAACCAAAAATGTAAGAACATTCAACTTAAAATCAATTATGGGATTATAAAACAATTTAAAGCAAGTAATAAGGCATTCAAAGGCATGAATGACTATAAATGGACTTTTCTAGTTGATGGATGGCTTTTGCTTCACGTTTCATGAGGTAAACATAAAATTATAACCTTTCTTAACCAAAAATGTAAAAAAATTCAACTAAAAATCAATTATGAGATTATAAAACCATTTTAAGTGAGTAATAAGGCTTCTGAAGGCATGAGTGACTGTAAATTAACTTTTCCTGTTAACGGAGGGTTTTAGCTACACGTTTCCTAAGGTAAACATTCAATTATAATTTGTTTTAACAAAAAATGTAAAGAAATTTAACTTAAAATCAATAATGAGATTATAAAACCATTTAAAGCAACTAATGAGGCTTTTGAAGGCATGAGCGACAATAAATGGACTTTTCTTGTCAATCGATGGCTTTCGCTTCATGTTTCCCTAGGCAAACATTCAATTATAATATGTTTTAACAAGCAATGTAAAAAAATTCAACTTAAAATCAATAATGAGATTATAAAACCATTTAAAGCGAGTAATAAGGCTTTCGAAGGTATGAGTGACAGTAAATGAACTTTTCTTGTCAAACGATTGCTTTCGCTTCATGTTTCTTAAGGCAAACATTCAATTAGAATCTGTTTTAACAAAAAATGTAAGAAAATTCAACATAAAATCAATAATGAGATTATAAAACCGTTTAAAGTGAGTAATAAGGCTTTCAAAAGTATGAGTGACTATAAATGGACTTTTCTTCTCAATCGATGGCTTTCGCTTCACGTTTCCCGA
>NC_030851.1:22639900-22668141 GCF_000208745.1 Theobroma cacao | reverse complement strand
CCACATGTTTAAATAAATCATTTGAAAGTTTCATTTGTTTTTACTTCAAAAATATACTTGGGGAACAAGCCCTTGATGAAATGTTTCTATCTTGTGAAATGTGCAATATGAATAGTTCATGCATTATCACATTATATTGATATGTGTATTATGCTTTGGATGCTCCTTTGTGTGATAATGATGACCCAGCTATGTGCGATGTGGGAGTGCAAATGAGCTGATGATGACCCGTCTATGTGCGAGTACGGAGTGCGCATAAGCAGATGATGACCCGACTATGTGCGAGTAGGGAGTGCGCATAAGCCGATGATGACCTAGCTATGTGCGAGTAGGGAGTGCACATGACGATGAATGAAGTAGGGTGGTGTATATGTTTATATATGTATATGTGATAGAAAGTTTATGATTATAATATGTGATTGAAATGAATAATGAGAAACTTGATTATTGTCAATGTGTTCAATTTAATGTACAATGTGGAATGAATGGATCTTCCTTGTGGCAATGAAAACCCCTTAGATTTTATATGGCCAGAATTTTGCTGCAGTAAGAATGCCTTTTCGCTGCAGCGAGAATCAATCTATTATGCTTGACTTGCTTGAATTCTACTAAAGTTTTCACTCTTCAACTTTTTGTGGTTCATGGATCCTTCATCATCGAGTGATTGAACAACCAAGGGTTAGAAATGAGGGGTTTTAATAGGAGTTAAACTAAATTGCATTGTTTTTTGAACTAAGTGCATCATGATTTCTAAAATTTCTTTAACGTTGCTTGTTCTCTTTTTATGTTCACTCACTAAGTTTGTACTCACATTTTTAAACTTCATGTTTTAGGTTTCCTGAGTTAAAGGTGATTGGATCTTAGGAAGAAGTGTTCCTCCCTATCCATTGCTCGGTAGGTTTACCATGACATTAAATGTTAACAACCGTGCCCAGAGTCACTCCGCTGACCGTTAAGGTCTAATTATGTGTATATGAATACATGATGTGAATAATGCTGTGTATATGAATACATGACGATTAAGATTCATTTGTTAATCTATATATGTATATAATGCTTGATGATGCCATTATGAATGCATGATTGGGTTTTATGAATTGTTTTCAAAGGAACTATACTTGAACACTACGAATTTTGGATTTTAATGAAACGTGGATTAATGTATAATATTATACAAATAGGCTTGCTTGGGCTTAGTGGGTTGAGCCCATTGGGCCCTTACCCCAGTCATGGCCTAAGAATTGGGTTGTGACAATGTTGGTATCAAAGCTCTAGGTTTAGTTGAATCCTAGGGATTCCTGTGTTGTTAGCGGAGTTGTTGGAGTCCATGTAGAGTCTTGTCCTTGGATTGTGTGTGTGTAACGAAAGTCAAGGACGGGAGGCTACTTGAGCCCCTACTTCATTAGAAACCCACCTGTTATTATGATGTATAAATGGATAAGTAATCAATGCTTGGTTGCGTATAGGTTGGAAGGTGCGCCTGTTGCACACGCCATGTCTGAAGAGATGGTAGTCTCGACGCCCCTCATAGTACTAGTGAGGGATCATTAAATACCATTGCCAGGAGCCAATGGCGCCCTGATCTAGGTAATTTGGAAGGTGGCCCATCCCAAATTCCTATTAACTGGATTTTCCCGAAATTTGAAGAATGGTTTCGTGATAAGGAAAGCCTTAAGAGTAGTGAGAGTCTTAAAAGTGAGGACAGCTCTGACATTTAGGAAGCTGTAAGAAATTTTCTTTTGAAAAGATCTAAGGAATGGCATAGGGAAAAGACGAAAGAGGCAATTACAAAGGGGAATATTCATCCCAAAAAAGTATCTGCTATTTGACACTTTTCTCCTGGTTGTGGAATAAGTGCTGTGCCTGTGAGTAGTGAGGAATATAAGAGGATACAGCAGGCTTAGGTTGAGGATAAAATGAGAAAATCTCAGGAGGAAGAAGAGGACCTGGAAGAGGATCTGTCGATGTGTTCAAATCAAGGTGACGAAGATCCTAAGGGTGCTTAGTATTTTCATTGAATTTTGTATTACTTTAAGTTTAGGCAGACATGGTGTAAATGAAGTAGTAGTAGTTATCTGTATAAAGGACTTAAGAGTTTGGCTTTTATTTTCATGTGACTTGAAAGGATTATGAAGTAGCTGTTAAAATGGCTTGGTGCATATGGTAATCTTTTGGTATGATATTGGTATGATATAGGTGGACTAGCAATATAATTATTGAGGAAGGATATTCACCTTGGTGGTCTGGTTTGTTGCTATAGATAACTATTAAAGGTCGACGTAGAAAGTCATTAACGGTACAAGCAACTACAAGACCTGACAAACAATTACCGATTAATTGGGGAAATGTGAAATTTGAAATCCCAGTTGCAGTTACAATTCAAAAGGATATAGGAGAAATCAATGAGGCTATAGGTGACACTTAGAATGAATGATGTGATTAAGTTAAGGATTGTAAAATTTAAGTATGGAGGGAACTACAAAATGATGCCATGACATTATAAGATGATAATTTGGCATAAATATGGACTAAGAGAGGCAAATTATGGAACTTGGGGAAAAGGTGAATCCTTGATTTAATAAAGATTGTGAATGTAGAGTGTGGAAAAAGATGAACTGTTTTCATGACCATTTGTACTGAAAGTCAACAAAACTATTTGAGTTACAAGATAAGAAAGATAATTAATTATGAATGTTAAGGAATAAAGGAATGTCATAAATGGTGAATAATTTTGTGTGTGGTATTATATATTGAGAATTTGATGCACAATATGGTAGGATTGTCCTAAGGTGAGACTTATTGGTCGAAGATAAATGTTGAAGGATAAAACGAGTTTGAAAATATTGACTTGGTTTAGTGCATAAGATAAGCAAAAGAGAAAATACGCATGGTCATGAAAATTATGGGATAGGCTTGGAGGAAGGCCAAATGGTTGAGCATGATCCCTGTAGTAACTTTAAGGATGGAAGAACTTACTCGTGGAAGAAATTTCCACCAACCATAGCACTACAGCACTAACTCTTTAGCGTTGTAGTGTTGAAGCTATTCCATGTCTAGCAACCACGACGCTGCAGCACTGACTATCCAGCACCGCAGCACTAGGGACATCTCATGTCTAGGATGCATAAGCAAGATGGGTGTCACATCCCAATTTTCAGGCCATGACCGGCGCAAGGGCCCAATGGGCTCAGCCCACTAAGCCCAAGCAAGCCTATTTATATAATCTTATACATTAATCCACATTTCTTTAAAATCCATAATTCATAGTATTTAAATATAGTTCCTTTGAAAACAATTCATAAAACCCAATCATGCATTCATAATGGCATCATCAACCATTATATACATACATAGATTAACAAATGAATCTCAATATTTCACATCAAGTATTCATATACACATAATTAGACCTTGATCGTCAGCGGAGTGACTCTAGGCATGGTTGCTAACTTTTAGTGTCATGTTAAACCTATCGAGCAATGGATAGGAAGGAGCACCTCATTTTAGGATCCAATCACCTTTAACTCAGGAAACCTAAAACATGAATTTTAAAAACGTGAGTACAAACTCAGTGAGTGAACATAAGAAGGGAACAAGCAAACGTTAAGGAAGGTTTAGAAATCATGATGCACTTAAGTTCCAAAAACAATACAATTTAGCTTAGTTCTTATAAAAAAAACCCCTCATTCAAATCCTTGTCATTTAGTCACTTGATGATGAAAGACCCATGAACAACAAAGAAGTTGAAAAGTGAAAACTTTAGTAGAATTCAAGCAAGTCAAGCATAATAGATTGACTCTCACCGCAGCGAAAAGGCATTCTTGCTGCAACGAAATTCTGGCTAGATAAAATCCAAGGGGTTTTCACTGCCACCGAAAAAATCCACTCATCTCACATTGCACATTAAATTGAACACATTGACAATACTCAAGTTTTCAACAGTCAATGCAATCACATATTAAATCCAAACATCTCTATATAGTAAATATGTATATATATAAGCACATACACCACCATCTCACCCAGCTCATGTGCATCCCCCCATATCGTGCACATAGCCAGACACCCTGTCTCACCCAGCTCATATGCATCCCCCCACATCATGCACATAGTCGGACACCCCATCTCACCCAGCTCATGTGCATCCCCCCACATCGTGCACAGCTAATGCCATTGTGTGCATCCCCCCATATCGTGCACTCGGGCAATATCACCATCCATCTCCCTCACCACCGTCATCACCTGCAGATGCGCACTCACCCCGCACATGCACGATTGCATTTTGTCACACAATGTACCATTTATGACATAGTATATATATATATATATATATATATATCAATATTATACAGAAACACATGGATTCATCACATTATCCATTTCATAACATAAAAACATTTCATAAGGGCTTGTTCTCGTGCGAGTTTTTGAAGAAAAACCAATAGAACATTTTAGGGGATTCAATCAAACATAAATGTGTATATCTCAAAACATTTTAATGCAAGTTCACTCACCTTACGATAACGGGACATTACATTGCTATTTGTTCAGAGGTGTATCTAGCTATTCCTACTTGTTGGTCGCTTGTTATTTCCCCTGGCACACCACCACAGTACTCTAACTTTACCTTTGCACTTCCTAGCAACCATACAAATGCAATACCTTTAGTGTACATCATTCCTGCTTCTTTTTTTCCTTCAATCATGAATCCTTATTCAACTAATTTACATCTTGACACATTTTTACCAAAGTTGCCTTTATCCTTTACTTGAGTAATTTTTTATATTATAGATACCGGCAACTAATTTATAACTCTAACACATATATTAAATTTGTCTAAGGATATTTATCAAGTTTACCATCATTTCCACAATAATTACCTAACATATGGCGGCAATTACAAATTTACTTCCATTAAACACTTTCTAAGTTTACATGTAACACTATTCTCATTTACATGTTACCACCAAGCATAACATCAATATCCATTCCTACGCACCAACATCCATAACCTTTTAAACTTTTCCTAACAACACATATATCCACACAATTTATTTCTTTTCTAAACTTCCAATTAATATAATTGCCTTCCAACCATACCTATGACACCATAATAATACCACATATTGCACACAATCATTCTCACAATAGTAAACCAATCATAGGCTTTAAATTATATCATGAAACTTACAACTTAGTTTTAGCTTGGATTTCAACCAACAAAGTTCCTAATTCCCTCACACCCAAGGCCACCATAGCTGCCACAAAATGATTCACTCATTATTTTTCCAAAGATTTAACCAATCATGAACTTAAAACACAAAAATCCTTACCTTAGCTTGCTTGAATTACAAAACCAAGCTTTTTCTTCCTTTCTCTCTTTTTCTTTCTTCTTCTCCTAGGGTTTAGATGTGCTGGAAATTGGGGTTAAATGCTTCAGGTTTAGTGCCCAAGAAGTTTGGAGAAGAAAGAATTAAGAAAAGAAAGGAAATGAGAAGAAACAAGGAAAATCACATGAAAAAAATTGATTTTCATAAACTTGACATGAAAATGGCATTGGAAGCTTCAAGAAGAAGACAGAAATATCTTGCTGGAGGAGATAAGGATGGTTTTAGGCTTATAAAGATGAGAGTCAAAGCTTCCTTTGGAAGCTTTGACCAAACTTTGTGTAAAATTACCGTTTTGTCCTCTAAGTTTCTTCCCTTTTTAATTTAGTCCTCCCAACACTCATTTAACTCCAATTTCCTTCTATTATCTTTTACACATGTACAGACAAAGTATAAAGTTTGTACTCCAACGTAGTGTTGCCATAATATTTAAAATATTTATTTACCCGCGCTATCTTTACTTAATAAAGACACGCGACCCCATTAACGTCATTTTTCTCCGAAATTTTTCTCATTCTTCTTTTCCCCCGCTTAGATTGACCATATACTCCTCCTTCATGAAAAATTTTGATAAAATATTATTTTGTTCCTAAAATTTCCTCTTGTCTCCTTTTGTCTCCTTAGTACCCAAAATACCTTATTATGCCTCAATTCACTTCTGAATCACTTTTTATCTCGTAAATTCTTCCTCAATAAAAATATTATTATTTTAGTATTATTTCGTCACGTGTGGAATATTTTATCCCAAACTATTCCTTTCATCTTTCATCACCTTTAAACATTATAATTAACCTCAATTGACATCCGATAAGCTTTATTAGTCACCATATCAAAGTACGGGGTATTACAATAGGAGTGGCACGATAATGAGCTTACAAGCTGAATTATGGTCATTAGTCATTGAGCTTTATTATTTGGGAGTTTTAAATGTTTCGGAGAATGTTTACATGAATGAATTGAAAAGTTTCTTTATTGCCTTATATATGGGCATATAATTGAAAGTGAAGTTGAAAGATTCTTGAGATGGCTACATTGAGATAAGATACCAAGTGAAGTATTAGGATGAATAATATGTTGACCAAAGTCAAATCCTAAGAAATAAAGGAGACGAGAGATTAAGCCTTGTTAAAGGCTAAGGAAAAAGTGAGTGAAGAGTTAGATGAATATATGAGATATGGGTAAGGGATGTCAATACCAAGTGATGAAAGTGTGAATGAAGGATTACAAGGGTGGTACAGTAAATGGGTTTAACTAGAATATCGTTATGAGAATTTGTAATTCTTGTCTTGACTCAGCTAAATGAAAAGGGTTAGTAACAACACAAGGCCAATTGTGTGGCACACTAGAAACCTATGAAGATGAATTGGGGATTGAATGGACGAGTATGTATTTATATATTTTTAAGAATAAGTGCATGTCTATAGGATGATATGCTCGAGATGTTAAGGAGCAAATAAGAGACTAAGTGTTTCAGGAATGCACAAACATCTTTGAGAAGGAATTACCAATCATACAAGACGAGTATAAAAAGTGGGATTTTTGAAACTTGCTGAGGAGCCTAACAGCTAAGTCACGGGTTAAGTGATCACATGCGGTGAGACATAAGTTTAAGATAGGTATCCCCAAGGAAATACTCAAGAGGAGTTCTGCTAGGGATTTTGTGAAAGCAAGCATTAAGTTATGTGGTTATAAAGAGGAAGCCGTAAGCTAAAAGTGATATCCGTATTGTCATTGAAAAAAACTTGAGGAGGACCTTATTTCAAGTCTTGTGGTTTCAAGTACAAACTGCAGATTGGTCCAAGGAGAATGATGTCACATTAGTATGGAAGAATAGAACAAAGGATGATTGAAGATAATCTAGATAATGAAGTCCGATAATGAAAACTTTCTAATGTAGTATGGAAATTGGAATTCAGAAATGCTTGAGGCATGCACGATTCGAATGAGTCTAAGTTTTAAGTGACTCATTAAAGTCGAAATGCAACAAGGATATAATACATATATGTTAGAGGTATGAAGAATAATTGAGAAATAAGGATGACTTTTAGGGATTGTGGTATTGCATAAGATGCAATGATCCAATAAAGATAAACCTTTGAAAGATCAACGAGATTATAAGCATATACAAATACTGGATTGCAATTTAATGCAAATGACATTTAGCAAGTGAGATGTGATTAATGACATTGTGATGCAAGTATATATAGTATGATAAAACTCAAGCATATAATTGGAAATGATATAAATGATATGAAGTTATGCATAGGCATAACAAGAATGTTGACATGCATTATGAGGATTATTATATTGAATCTTGGATAGGGATGGGGATGAATCTCACGACCCGATTTCCAAGCCGTGACCGGCGCATGGACTCAATGGACGTAGTCCATTAAGCCCAAGCAAGCCTATCTATATTATCCTGCTCATTATTCCATTAAAGTTACTAAAGTCACATTTTGTAATTTCCAACCAAAATAATGCTAACCATTTCTAACTCTTAGTGACATACTAATCCAAATATACATGCATTGTCTAAAATATATGTCTTAACAATTTACATCAGGTTTGACCATACATATCAAAAAGAAGACTCGATTTTCAACGGAGAGACTCAGACAAATGTACAGCTACTGAATCCCGAGACACCTACCAAGGGTCAAATATACGAAGACACCTAGACCTAGTTACCAGCTGCCTCTTGATATGAAAACATAAGTTGAAAACGATGAGTATAAACCCAGTGAGTGAACATATGAAAAGAACAAGCAATATAATAAGAAAAAGTTTGAAATCATAATGCACTTATTTGAAAACGATGCACTTTAGCTTAAGTCCTTATTAAAACCCTCAATTTAACCCTTGGTTGATAAATCATGTGACGATAGAGAATTCAAATTCAACATGAAATTGGAGAAGTGGAAAATATGGTAAAAACCCGCCAAATGATAAGCGGAACAAAAAGTTTCATTCTCGCTTCAGCGAGAAACAGAGCAACAAGAAAGACTTCCTTTCATCACAAATAAACCATTTCACTACAATGAAAATCAATTTGGAACACTAAAAAAAATGCTCAAGGTTCAGCAAACAGGATTCCACATACATTATAGTCACACATGTTATTCATAAAATCTTTATTGCATTAATACATGTGAACATATGGAAACATATATGTATATATATACATCCACCGCCTCCCCAGCTCATGTGCATCCCCCCACATCGTGCACATAGTCATCGTGTGTATCCCCCCACATCGTGCACATCTAATGCCGTCGTGTACATCCTCTCACATCGTGCACACGGGAAATATCATCATCTGCCTACCTCACCACCATCATTAGTGGTATGTGCATCCCCCCACATCGTGCACACACACGGTTATATCCATTACACAATATTATCTACCAATGTACTATACATATATATATATATATATTAACATTATACCGAAACACATGGATTCATCATGCTTTCCATTTCACAACATAAAGACATTTCATAAGGGCTTGTTCCTAGGAACTTTTTTTTTTGAAAGAGAATTGGATAAATCATTTAAAATATTTGCCCAAATACATTCACATATCTCTAAACAGTTTGAAATGCAAGTTCACTCACCTATCTTTGTTGATTTTTAAAGCAGCTCTAACTTCCACTAATGCACCGAATGGTGATGTAGGGTTTCGGTGGAGCCTATCACACATTAGCATCACAATCAACTCAATCACATAACCATAATTCTAAAAGCTATCTCCTAAATCATGTTCCACTAGTTATTCCTAACTAGCTTCTAACTACCATCAAGTGGCTATTTATTTGCACTATTATAATCGCACCAAAATGAATAAACTACCTCAACTACACAACACTCATAAATCTAACTATTAATCATTCTCAACAACTAAAATATCAACTCAATTTCAATGCTCACCTTGCTAGATTTGCAATTGAATATTTCCTCAAGAATTCCCAAACTATTATAAAAGGTCTTTCTTTCTCTCTCTAAAACCCTAGTTAGTGAGAGAAAACATTGATCTAAGACATTTCAAGGGTTTTAAGGTGAAAGAGTGAAAGAGCATAAGAGGTTCTATAAAAAAAATGCACAAAAGCATGAAAATGAAGGCCAACTTAAGAGAGTTATGGAAGCTTGAAGAGTACTCCCATGGAAGGTGAAGAAATGTGGGATGGGAGGAAGAAAAAAAGGATGAAGTGCTGGAAATTTGAGGAAGGTACTGGAGAATGAAGATATTTATAGTTAAAACTTATCCAATTGTTCATAAAATTACAATAATGCCCTTAGCAATGCCACTTGTCTTCCTCTTGTTCTTGTGAAATCTTTTACTCTTTTGACACTAGGGAAAGGTCCAAAATCCTTTGAAATAGGTCCCTTAAGTAGCCCCCAAAAGTCCTAGCTTCAAAAACTCCAAAATCTTATTATTTGTAGAATTTACGATGAGGGCTGAGGCTCTCAATTTCCAACGCCGCGGCGCTCAAACATTTTGCCAATTTTGATTCTTCTAGCGTAGTCCTTTCACTTCGACAAAGATTTTGACCACCTTCCCGTCAAAACTGGGCAAAGTGGTAAACATCAAAGTTGTATCCCTTCCTCTTATCTTTTTAATGGTCTAAAAATCATGTTATTTTAACTTCTGTAGTGGGAGATATACTTGAAAAACCGAAATATATGCAAATAGGGCTACTGTTCATTATGCACCTTTCTTCACCAATTAAAATTATTTTTGATCCTACTCCTATAACGACATAAAATAATTATAAGTAACATAAAACTAGCATCATTAGCTCAAATTAAACCTTTAAACATAAGTTCCACCTCGAGTTACGCATCTATGAAGGTTGAGGTTTCACAATGAATAAAGGAAAATGTAGTCCAAGGCACGCGAACACATGGATCCCTATACGTAACGAGGGATGTTAACATTTGGAAACGCATGTGCATGTATATATGTGAAATTGATGACTTAACCAACTGAGGTGAAGAATTGTTCTCAATAATTTGAGATTCAAACTTTATGTATTTGATGAGTTGTATAAATGGTACAACGGCAAGAAGTCCCATTAGCAGTTGAACTATGATGATATAAGAAAGTTTGGGAAAAATAGTCAGAGAAATGAGATTAAAGAAATGCAATCCTTAGCGTAGGAATAATTGAAGTATGTGGCGTAAATGTAAGATAAACCTGAAGTATGTAGGAATAATTGAAGGCATTAACCTTTCTCAACGTTGAGACTATGTACAAAAATGAATATGGCATGTTTATAATGCTGCAGGTTACATAATAGTGTATGGGGATAAGATGAATGAATGAATGCCTAGAAGTTTGGCAAGGAGCGAAATAATAAGATGGTGATTAGGCATACATAAGTAAGTATAATATGTGATCAAAATCGGTATGATTAAGATAGAGTTATGGTTCAAATTTAATGATAGTGATAGAGGCATGCTTGGTGTGAGACCTTAACCTTTATAGGCTTGTAACTAGGTATAGACACAATAACACGGGCTAGGGGTAGTTTCATCATTGTCTCTGATAAGCTCCCAAAAAAAAGTTTTAAGATATTTTAAGGTCTAAATAGGCATAAGACCTCATAAATGATGTGTAGTGATGAAAACATGAAGAAAACTAGAAGTGACAATAATTTTCACAACAGGGGTAAAATGATCATTTTGAACCCCAAGTCAATTTTTAAAGTTTCGCAAACCCGAGCATGTCTAGACCATTATGGACTTGGTCTCAGTGTTAAAAGAGTAAAAAATTGCACAAAGGGTTGCATGAGAACGAGCTACCTAATCAAGGGTATTTTTGTAATTTCAATGGAATGGATAAGCTTGGGCTATAAATATCTTTCTTTCAGCAGCTTTTTCTTCTTCCTCCTTATTCTCTTTCACGTTGCTTCCAACCTCCATGGAAGCTTGATATGGAGCTTGCATGATTTTCTTTCTCTAGCTCTAGTTTTCATACCTTTGTGCCCTTATGACTAGAACCCTTGTATACTTCCACTTTCTCTCCTTAAAACCCTTGAAAAAATCTTATTTCCATGCTTTCTCTCACTAGTTGGGCGTTCTAGAGAGAAAAAGAGAGAATTACTCCATTTGTGTGGAAGCTATTAGAAGAGAATTCAATTACAAAGGAACCCTAGGGTGAGTGATGAACTAAGCTTGATTTTTAGCTGTGGATAATGGCTAGTAATTTAGATTATGAGTTGTTTTATTGTTGAGGATGTTCATTCATTTTATAGTGATTTAGATAGTGAACATAGATAGCCCTTTAAAGTGGTAATTGAAAGCTAGCTAAGAAATTGCTTTTAGGGTTTATAGTATGTGAATTGACCTATTGTTGATGCTAATGTAATTCTAGATTCTAACGAAGCCCCATCACCCCAATTGGATCATTAAGGGAATTAGAGTCAGCTAAAGGCTCTACAATTAACACGTGAGTGGACTGTCTATCAAAACTATTTTGAGAATGTGACTGTTTTGTATAAAATGTTTGAATGATTTTATACAACTTTCTTAAAAATGAGTGCCTTGGGAACAAGCTCTTAAGAAATGGTTTATGTTGTGATATGTGGCTTGTCACGACCTGATACTCCCCTCGAGCTCGTGATAACCTTCGCGACGTCCCGATAGATATTCATTACCCGGAGTGCCAATCGGAACCCCGTAAGGCTTTAGTACCATTTTTTTTCATCTCCCCTGTGAGTAATCATCGCCAAACCTCGTTTTTAAAAAAACTTTAAGCTTTTGCCCTTTCAAAACCGTGAAAAAATAATTTTCACCTCACAGGGGTGTTTTCGTCAATTTTTCTTTGAAATTTTTCGAACCCAACTAAAAATGTAGTAGATGAGTGGAAAACACATATTTCATGATTTAAAATAAATTTGGGTATCTAAAACATTTATTAAAAATGATATTACAACTATTTGAATAAAATAAAAATATTCAATAAAATATTCTAATTTCTTGTAAAACAATATTTAGAGAGTCATCGGTAAATAATTTTTGTAATGTAAAAGCTAAATAAATTCATACGTACTATAATACAGATAACCGGGATATGAAATTTACTTTACAGTGACTCGTGGGCCCACAAGGAACAAAAGTGCACAAAGGTAGTAAACCTACAGTTTTTGGAGTAGTAAAGCTAACTATAATCCTTGACGATATCTGCTATCCACAGGCTACCTCAGGCCTGAAATAGTTGAAAAGGAGGGTGGTGAGATTATAAAATCCCAATGAGTAAACAGATACCATCTAAACTATCTAAAGTCGAGTAAATGGAGACAGATAAAACAGTTTAACATACTGAAATTCATCACCTTTCAACTTGTTTCAACCAAATAAAATTAATTCATATAAATCAAGTAATTAACATGGCTTATGAATTTCTTAAAAGCTTTGGCTATTGCCAAAATCATTTTTATACTCAGTTATCAGGGATGCCTTGATCGAGGGCTATCCCAATCGAGACCGCCAAGGCTGTTAAAAAGTTATGTACGCATAAATCATGTTTTTATTTTAAAAACATAGCCGTTCCTTGGCGTTAGCGGAGTTCATCATCACGAGGTGGTTTAAGGTGAAGTGAACCTTAAAGTTATACCTCAGGAGTTACCCTACTCGTCTTTCCAACCGAGGTAAGAATATGACCAGGTTTCGTGCCCCTCTAATAGGCTAGTCCACAGAACCAGCCCACTGCAACAAGCTAAACCCACCAAACAATAAAAATTCAACAGCATAACATGGCAATTTTACCATTATCCAGCCTATCAAGGCAAACAACAGTTTATACATTTCAACACAAACACCAATTTAGCCATTCATGCCAATATTGTCATAAGCTAATCAATTAGAACCATAAATTCATAATACATCAAATGGTCTCCAATTACTCTATTTTCAAAGCCATTATTCAATTTTAAAACAATTTTATGAAATCATTTCATTAAATCACATTTGGTTTATAAAATCGAAAAAATTAATCATTTAATTCATTTTCCATGAAATTCACAAAATCGAATAAAAATCACTTTAGATAATTAAGACGATAGTAAGGTTACTCATAGTACTAGGAGTTCGATATACTCCTATTCCCGATCTTTGGGCACAATCTCTTTACCTTTGTTAGAGGGCTCACCACCTATACATCATACGTGACACAAATTTCAATAAATTGTGTCAACTTATCATAAACTATTTCAGGCTTTATAAATCTATATGAATGCACAAAATGTGATGCAAAATGTTCGAATAGCCGTTTAAATACGATATTTGACCTAATTCGCGTTATTCTCGGTGTAATTGGCTAAAACCTCCAATTTAACTGCAAATCAATTTCTTTCACTTTCTACACTTCAATTATACTTTAAATACCTCAATGACTGTGAATATGATTCAATTAATCAGTCCGAACCATAAATTGCACATGTTTGTACATTAGGTAAAAATTCAGATTTTCATGCCAAAATTTGTATTAAATTTCTAGCCTCACCAATCATTAAATACCACTAGAATCTCATGAAATATCATCAATTTTAGCCTCAATATCCTCCCTAGAAAATTCAGCCTCTTGTGGGTTTGTGAAGAACAAAGTGATTCCTTGCTAGATTTTCGTACTTTCCATTACCAAACAACCAAAAACACTTAATTAGCTTGAAATCTAGCAAAATCAATGCTCAAAATCTCTCCTCTCAAATTCGGCCAGCATGGGTTCATCATGCAAACTTGAGTTCTAAGCATGGAAAATGAAAAAGAAAGCATGGGTAGTGTAAATCACAAGATAAAATCACAAAATTTTACCTTTATTAGCTTAATCCCTTTAAATCCCACACTTTTTCTTCAATTTTCCCACCTAGGGTTTGTGTTCTTTCCTTTCCTCTTCACTTCATGCTTTGGCCGGCCATATGGGTGAGACTAAGTGAGTTTTAAATAGATTTTACAAGGAAATTCTAGAATAATCCAAGCTTGACACATGGCATGTTTCCATTGGTCCATGTGTAATACTTATCCATCAAGCAATCTCTCTCCACCCCCATAAAATGTTTCAATTATCCACAATGTAAAATGTTAAAGGCTGAAATCCATGGGCATGACAAGTGTTAGGTGGTGTAAAATTCCAAAATTCCAACTTTACCCTCGTAAACTAGTAAAATTATCGTTTTGCCCTTAGGACTCAAAAAATGTCAGAATTTAAATTTTTCACCTCTCAAACTCAAATCATACTCCAATGAGTCAAATGTGATTGAAATATTTTCTAAAAATTCCCATTTTGTCTTCAGGTTACAAAATTACCATTTTACCTCTAGAACATGAAAATTCCAAATTGACTCCAATTTAGCCCTTGAACTCCAAATCATCATTTTAAGTCATTTTGGGGTTTTAAAATTCTCAATTTCATCTTAAGATCTCTATTTAGACTAGTTCGAGGCTTAATTCAACTTAATAGTACCATTTGGTATAATATCGACTTTTGATGATTTTTCGGGGCTTTCCAAGTATGCAAGCATATTGTGAATCACATAAAGGACATGGCAAGTACTTTATAAGGTTGGGCTTGACAGCACTACCCCCCTTAAAATAAAATTTTGACCTCAAAATTTCATTTACTGAACTCAGAGAAAATGTGGGGTATTGTCTTCTCATATGATGTTCAACTTCCCATGTTATCTCTTCCATTCGAGCATTCATCCACAATACTTTAACCATTGGGATGATCTTATTCATTCCTATAGGTATCCTCATATTTATGTTTACCTCACATTTATGTAGCTTCAATCTTCTTAATCATATTAGTCCATCGCGTATGCCTTAACCGTACTATAGATTACATTTCCTTGATACCATTTCCTTTACTATCTCCTAAAGTCTCTTGTGTCCACGCAACTCAGCCTCTAATGGGATTTGCTATCGTTACGCTACCTTTATCACTTGTCAATAATCAATAATTCCCACTTCAGAATACTCTTTCCATATTACAACTACTTCCAAATCAATTTTTCTCCTAAAGGGGTGTGCACTACAATTCCTATTCAAGCATTTCATAATACATAAGGATCAAACACTCTTTATTTATCCATATATATATTTAACATCACAGATAATTCAAATTTGATAACCATTAGTAACCATATTCTTAAAAAGAAAACTCTAGTACTTTCATGATCGAGTACTTATTAAGTAGATCTCGTCTATTACCACGATATATTTAAATAAACAAACCTACTTTTGGATGTATCCTTATGGACTTAATCAATCCTTATAATTCCTAGGTCTTAACCAACTTGTTAGTTATACATCACATACAAACATATCTAACTGGTGATTCCTCAAATTTTTACTCCGAACACTAGATCTCATGGCCTTATTTGTTCATCAATCTGAAAATGAAAATAAACATATATCTCACCTCAAGTACACTTTAAAATCAAAGTATCATTTATCAAAATATTTCTGGTATCAACTTCCTTCAGCCTTTTTTACCTTAGAAGATTAAATCCATAATCATCCATTTTGAGTCATGGGCTTATGCCAATCAAGGCAAATTTTCACACTTTTGATTACACGAATTCGATTGCACATATTCCATTCTCATATGAGAGTTAACCACTAGTTGGCATCATCCCCAAACAACATGTATTATATAAATCAAATTTTTATAGTCAAAGTTCATATTGGAGTAATTCAACCCTATGTCATATCTCATCACCAAACCCTTACTTGTACATGAGTACTTGAATTTTCGAATCATCATTTCTTTTCTAAGTAGATCTTTATAGTCCTCATAGCGTATTTCTATTCCCTTATGCATAATAGTGTCATTTAATCAAACCGTATCACCCTCATTTTCTAAACATTTGGAACACAATTCAACCTTTGCCTACCATTATCAAGTACTTTGCCTTGATAATTACTTAAAAATAAATTGAAACTTGTGGGGAAGTACATTTCACAATTTATGTTTTGCGTCTACAATTATGTCGAGATCAGAACCTCATCGGGTCCATAAAATAGTAGGATAATCATTACCTCAAACCAGTATTTCCAAGTATACTTATGCTTGTATCCCATCCTCATACTTATGTGACATGTCAGTCTTGAGTCTAACTTGACTATATAGCCATTTGCTCCTTAAGCTTTAATGTTTTCTCATTGCAAAAAGTCTTTCGAATTTATCACATTAGAGTTTCATAATGTGGATACATATCCATATTTTATAGTTCAAGGTATAACGCAGCGAACACTATCTCATCAATAAAGTTCTACCCTTATCTATCGATCATAGCTCCCTTGCACACTTACCTATACATTCTTGGGTTACTTACAAGCCACTCATGACCATCCAACTTTTGACCTCTTATAGTAAGTCAAACTAATATATTTTCTTATGCTTTTCCATACGCTTCCTTTAATAAAGTTCCATTGAGAACTTAAACAATCCAAGGCTTACCTTGAAACTCACTTATAACTTTAATCGTTCATTGCATGCCCGATAACACTTTAGCTCACTGACCCCTCTGGATATTATTTCAAAATCTCCCAATTACTGAGAACAATTCTTCACCTTAGTTAGTCAAATTATCAATTTCATATATACATATATACATACATTTTCAAATGTCAACATCTCTCGTTATGTATAGGGATCCATGTGTTCACATGCCTTGGACTACATTTCCCTTTATTCATCCACATCCCAATCCTAGATTCAATATAATAATCCTTATAGTGCATGTCAACCTTCTTATTATGCTTGCGTATAACTTCATATCATTTGTATCATTTCCAATCATATGCTTGAGTTTCATCATGTTATATCCACATATCACAATGTCATTTATCACATCTCACTTACTAAATGTCACTTAAAAACTTGGACTTATGTCTCGCAGCACGTGATTACTTAGCTTGTGACTTAGCCGTTAGGCTCCTCAGTAAATTTTAAAAATCTCACATTTTATATTTGTCGTGTATGATTAGAAATTTCTTCTCAAGGATGTTTGTGCATTCCTAAAACACTTAATCTTAAAGGTATATAAATACATATTCATCCATTCAATCCCCAACTTGTCTTCATAGGTTTTTAGGGTGCTACACAATTGGCCTCGTGTTGTTACTAACCCTTGTCATTTAACTGAGTCAAGACAATAATTGTAAATTCTCATAATGATATTCTATATAAACTTGTTTTTTATACCACCCTTATAATCCTTCATTCACACTTTCATCACTTGGTATCTTATCTCAATATAGCCATCTCAAGAATCTTTCAATTTTTCTTTTAATTATATGCTCATACACAAGGCGATAAAGAAGCTTTTCAATCTATTCAAGTAGACATTCTCTAGAATATTTAAAACTCTTAATTAACAAAGCTCAATAACCAATAACCAAAATTCAATTTGTAAGCTCATTATCGTGTCACTCCCATCTTACTCATGCATCATAGGCGTGAGGTATTCGAGCATTACAACGCTGGACAATCAGTGCTGCGGCGCTGTAACTACTAGAAATTTCCTCATCAAAGCTATTTGTCTGCATTCAAAGTCACTACATCCATCATCCTCAACCATTGGGTTTCCCTTCTAGGCATATATCATGAGTTCCATAAGTATAGGTACCTTCTCTTTGCTTGCCATACGCAATAAGCCAAGTTTATACTTTCAACTCATGTCATCTTTTGACTTTCATCAACATTCATAGAATCCTACCTCAAAACATCCTTTCCATACGGTATAATAAATTCATAACACATATACCACCTCAGACATAAGTTGCTTACTGTCTACAACTTTCCTCAAATTTATTGTCATCCCTATCTAATTATTTTCCTTGTCTTGTACTCCAATAATTTTATTGACTATCGGAATAATTAACTACGAAAATAGCCCAGCTTCCTCCTCACTTTATTCTCGCAATCCTTACTAAATCAAAATTTCATATTCCTCATATTCCATAATTTAACTTCATTGGGCTATATTTGTGTCCAATTATTATCTCATAGTGTCATGGCATCACTGAGTAATCCCCTTCATGCTTAAATTACAATCATCAACTTAATCACGTTATCCATTTTGAATGTCATTTATAACCTTATTGCTTCCTCCTATAACCTTTCTCAATAATTATATTACCAATTTATCTCTATCATACACAAAAAGATTTCCATATACGTGTAGTCATTTAAACAGCTATTTTATAATCCATTCTAGTCACACACTTTAAAAGCCAAACTATTAACTTCTTTGTACATATAACTATTATTTCCTTTACACTACATCTACCTAGAGTTAAAGTAGTACAAAATCCTACGAAAATATTACATATCATTGGGATCATCATCTTAATCTGATCTTATCGAAAGATTCTACTCCAAGTCCTTTTTAAGATCCTCTTCCGGGTTCTCCTCCTCCTGTGATTTTCTCCTTTGCTCCTCAATCTAGGCTAGTTATATTCTTCTACATTCTTCATAACTCACCGGTGCAGCATTTCTTCCACAACCATGAGGAAAATGTCGTACAGCTGGCACGCTCTTCCTAGAATGAATATATCCCTTTGCAATCTTCTCCCTCATCCATTCTCTATGGTACTCTTCAGATTGTTTCAAAAGGAAATCTTTTTCAGTTTTCGAAGTATCGAAGCTACTCTCACTTTCAAGACCCTCGTTAATCTCAAAGCTTTCCTTATTATGAAACCATGCTGCTAAGTTCGGAGGAATTCTATTAATAGGAATTTGGGATGGACCACTTTTCGAATTACCTGGATCAGGGCACCATTGGCTTCTAGCAATGGAATCTAATGATCCCTCACTAGCACTATGAGGGGTATCGGGACACCACCTTTTCTAGACATGGTGTGTATATCACCAATGCACCTCAAAACCTATATGCAACCAAGTAGTAATTACTTAATCATTCATGCATCACAAGGGTAGGTAGGTTTCTATATATAGATACATGCATTCTATTCAATCTAACCAAACTTAACTTAGGGCCACACTGTAAATTTTTAAAACAACTTTAAAACAACTTTAAACCCAAAAGCTCTGATCTTTAAAACCAAAGTCTCTGATACCAACTTAATTGTCATGACTCGGTACTCCCCTCGAGCCCGTGACAACCGTCGCGACGTCCCGATAGAAATTCGTTACTCGGAGTGCCAACCGGAACCTTGTAAGGCTTTAGTATCATTTTTTTTTCATCTCCTCTGTGAGTAATTATCGCCAAACCTCGTTTTTAAAAAAAATTTAAGATTTTACCCTTTGAAAATCGTGGAAAAATAATTTTCGCCTCACAGGGGCGTTTTCGTTAATTTTTCCTCAAAAGTTTTCGAACTCGACTAAAAATGTAGTAGATGAGTGGAAAACACATATTTCATGATTTAAAATAAATTTGGGTGTCTAAAATATTTATTGAAAATGATATTGCAACTATTTGAATAAAATAAAAATATTCAATAAAATATTCTAATTTCTTGTTAAACAATATTTATAGAGTCATCGGTAAATAGTTTTTATAATGTAAAAGCTAAATAAATTCATACGTACTATAATACGGATAATCAAGATATGAAATTTACTTTACAGTGACTCGTGGGCTCACAAGGAACAAAAGTGCACAAAGGCAGTAAACCTACAGTTTTTGGAGTAGTAAAGTCGACTATAATCCTTGACGATATCTGCTATCCACAAGCTACCTCGAGCCTGAAATGGTTGAAAATGAGGGTGGTGAGAATATAAAATCCCAATGAGTAAACAGATACTATCTAAACTATCTAAAGTCGAGTAAATGGAGACTGATAAAATAGTTTAACATATTGAAATTCATCACCTTTCAACTTGTTTCAACCAAATAAAATTAATTCATATAAATCGAGTAATTAACATGGCTTATGAATTTCTTAAAAGCTTTAGCTCGTGCCAAAATCATTTTTATACCCAGTTATCAAGGATGCCTTGATCGAAGGCTATCCCAACAGAGTCCGCCAAGGCTGTTAAAAAGTTATGTATGCATAAATCATGTTTTTATTTTAAAAACATAGCCGTTCCTTGGCGTTAGCGGAGTTCATCATCATAAGGTGGTTTAACGTGAAGTGAACTCTAAAGTTATACCTTGGGAGTTACCTTACTCGCCTCTCCAATCGAAGAAAGAATATGACCTGGTTCCGTGCCCCTCTAATAGGCTAGTCCATAGAACTAGCTCACTACAGCAAGCTATACCCACCATACAATAAAAATTCAACAGCATAACATGGCAATTTTATCATCATCCAGCCTATTAAGGTAAACAACAGTTTATACATTTCAGCACAAAAACCAATTTAGCCATTCATGCCATTATTATCATAAGCCAATCAATTAGAACCATAAATTCACAATACATCAAATCGTCTCCAATTACTCTATTTTCAAAGCCATTATTCAATTTTAAAACAATTTTATGAAATCATTTCATTAAATCACATTTAGTTTATAAAATCGAAAAAATTAATCATTTAATTCATTTTCCATGAAATTCACAAATTCGGATAAAAACCACTTTAGATAATTAAGACGATAGTAAGGTTACTCATAGTACTAGGAGTTCGACATATTCCTATTCCCGATCTTCGGGCACAATCTCTTTACCCTTGTTAGAGGGCTCACCACCTATACATCATACGTGACACGAATTTTAATAATTGTGTCAATTTATCATAAACTATTTCAGGCTCTATAAATCTATATGAATGCACGAAATGTGATGCAAAATGTCCGAATAGCCGTTTAAATACGGTGTTCGACCTAATTCGCACTATTCTTGGTGTAATTGGCTAAAACCTCCAATTTAATTGCAAATTGATTTCTTTCACTTTCTACACTCCAATTATACTTAAAATAGTTCAATGACTGTGAATATGATTCAATTTATCAGTCTGAACCATAAATCGCAAATGTCTATACATTAGGTAAAAATTCAGATTTTCATGCCAAAATTTCCCATTAAATTTCTAGCCTCACCAATCATTAAATACCACTAAAATATCATGAACTATCATCAATTTCAGCCTCAATATCCTCCCTAGAAAATTCAACCTCTTGTGGGTTTGTGTAGAACAAAGTGATTCCTTGCTAGATTTTCATACTTTCCATTACCAAACAACCAAAAACACTTAATTAGTTTGAAATCTAGCAAAATCAATGCTCAAAACCTCTCCTCTCAAATTCGGCTAGCATGGGTTCATCATGCCAACTTGAGTTCAAAGCATGGAAAATGAAAAAGAAAGCATGAGTAGTGTAAATCACAAGATAAAATCATAAAATCTCACCTTTATTAGCTTAATCCCTTGAAATCCCACACTTTTTCTTCAATTTTCCCACCTAGGGTTTGTGTTCTTTCCTTTCCTCTTCACTTCATGCTTTGGCCAGCCATATGGGTGAGACTACGAGAGTTTTAAATAGATTTTACAAGGAAATTCTAGAATAATCCAAGCTTGACACATGGCATGTTTCCATTGGTCCATGTGTAATACTTATCCATTAAGCAATCTCTCTCCACCACCAAAAATGTTTCAATTATCCACAATGTAAAATGTTAATAGCTGAAATCCATGGGCATGACAAGTGTTAGGTGGTGTAAAATTCCAAAATTCCAACTTTACCCCAGTAAACTCGTAAAATTATCGTTTGCCCCTAGGACTCCAAAAATGTCAGAATTTAAATTTTTTCACCTCTCAAACTTAAATCATACTCCAATGAGTCAAATGTGATCAAAATATTTTCTAAAAATTCCCATTTTGTCCTCGAGTGACAAAATTACCATTTTGCCCCTAGAACATGAAAATTCTAAATTGACTCCAATTCAGCCCTCGAACTCCAAATCATCATTTTAAGTCATTTTGGGGTTTTAAAATTCTCAATTTCATCTTAAGATCTCTATTTAGACTAGTTTGAGGCTTAATTCAACTTAATAGTACCATTTGGTACAATATCGACTTTTGACGATTGTTCGGGGCTTTCCAAGTATGCAAGCATATTGTCAATCACATCAAGGACATGGCAAGTACTTTATAAGGTCAGGCTTGACATGGCTATTATGGATTCCTATACTGCTACATTGTGTTGATATATATCTATGTAGGAATATATTGTTGTGTAATTATATTGACTCGACTATGTGCGAGTAGGGGAGTGCGCATAGGCCAATGATGACCCGATTATGTGAGAGTAGGGAGTGCTCATAACCCGGTGATGACCTAGCCATGTGCGAGTAGGGAGTGCGCATGAGCTGGTGATGATGAGACGGTGTGCATGATGGTGATGGGATGGTGTGCATGATGATGATGAGTATATGTATATATATACATACGTAATTATGTGTGTTATAGGAAATTTATGGGTAATGGTATATGAGTGTAATGCATGTGAAATTTGGTATGTTAAACTTTGAGAAATTTTTATGTGTTTCATATTGGTTTTGGATATTTCAGCAGGGTGGTTTCTTTAGGAAGTAAGTGAAATTTTCCTTTAGTGCCCTGTTTCTCACTACAACGAGAAACTCTCTGGTTTCTAGAGAGTGGTTGGCCGAAAACTCGCTACAGAGAGAAAATACTGTAGCATTCTCGCTACGATGAGAATGAATCTCGCTGCAGCGGGAAAGTTTCTGTCTTGGAGTAGAAATTTTGCTGCAGCGAGATTCATTCTCGCTGCAGCGAAAAACCTTCTGTTTTGTCTCCCATCTTGTCAAATTGTTGCCCTATTTTTCACTTCTTTGCTACCATATTTGAGCATGGACTCCCAATATTACGGAATAAATGATTTAAGTTCAAATTGAGGAGGTTTGATGAGAAACCCTTGGCCAGTTGAGAAACCCTAGTTCGGCTAATAACTTAAATCCCAACGTTGCTGTAGCGAAAAAGCATTCTCGTTGTCGCATTTAACTTGCTTGTGTATCACTAAAGCTTTCATTTTTTTTCAAATTTTTCGTTATGTATGGATTCATGATTTTCAAATGATTGATCATTTAAGGGTTTAATGAGGGGATTTTAATATGAATGAAACTAAATTGCATTGTTTTGAGACAATGCATCATGATTTTAAATTCTCCCTTATTGTTGCTTGTTCCCTTCCTTGTTCACTCACTGGGTTTATACTCATCATTTTCAACTTCATATTTTCAAATCACGAGGCAGTTGGTAACTAGGTCGAGGTGCCCTTGCACACTCGACTATTGGTAGGTGTCTTAGCATTCAGTAGCTGTACATTCGTCGAGTTTCTCCGCTGGACATCGAGTCTCCTTTTGATATGTATAGACAACTTAATGTAAATTATTAGAATACATGTTGTAGACAATGTATGTATATTTTAAATGAGTCATGCTAGTACGAGTTGGCAATGTCTATCACTATTTTGATTTAAAGTTATAAAATGTGACTTAGCAATATTTGATGGAATGATGAGTAGGATAAATAAATAGGCTTGCTTAGGCTTAGTGGACTACGTCCATTGGGCCTTTACACCGGTCATGGCCCGAAATTTGGGTCGTGACACTTGGTATCTCAACATAAGAGATTGTGATTATGAAAGGTACTGCTGATCTGGTTCTAAAGGATAATATTGACATAAATGGAGTATTCAAATTGAACTGGAGGTGAACGAGGTGAATAAATCAAATGTCCCTATAAAGAGGAAAAGGGAATAAGATCATAGGGTGAGATTGATAACTCGACACCGACGTGAATTCGATGACTAATTCTATTTAAGTGGGGGAGATTGTAATACCCATGCTTTGATATGGTGACTAATAAAGCTTATTGGATGTCAATTAAGCCATAATAAGGTATTTTGGGTTCCAAGGAGACAATAGGAGACAAGTGAAAATTTTTAGAATAAAATAATATTTTATTAGTAAAATAATATTAAAATATTAATATTTAACCTGATGTCGAAATCAATCATGAAGAAGGATCATATGGTTGATCCAAGTGGGGGAGAAGAAGTACGAATGAATTTTGGAGATAAATGACGTAAGTGAAATATGCGTGTTTTTGTTAAGTTGAGCCAACGCGGATAAGTAAATATTTAAATATTATGGTGATACCGCGTTGAAGTGCAATTTTGATATTTTAAGGTACACGTGCAGAGGAATAAAGATATATGAAAATTGAATTTTTTAAATGTGTCGGAAGGATCGAATTTTAATTCTGAAAGTTGAAAGATTATGTAGTAAAAGTAAATGGGAGAAGTAAATAAACAAATAATAGAATGATAATAAAAGTATATATATATATATATATATATATAAAAGAGAAAGATCAACACGGGCAGCCGTCCATGTGGTTAATTAAAGAGTCAATTTTTTTTTATGGTGGTAGGGGCCGACCAAATTGATAAGTGAAGTGAAAAAAAAAGAGAGGAAATGAATGAAAGATGGAAGGAGAGAAAAGAAAAGTCAAAGTCAGTTGTGAGGGAAAAGCCAACTATTTGAAGAAGAAAGAGAGAAGTTGGTGTAAGAGTGTAAAGGGAAAGCTGAAGAAGAAAGAGAAAAGTCGGTGTGAGAGAAAAAGCAAAAGGGAAAGCCGTCGGTTAAGGGAGAAAGAGAGGGTTGGAAGAGAGCAGAAAAATGGCAGCTGCCACCACTTAGAGGAGTAAAGAGAGAGGCCTTGTGCTGTAAATTTGTAGAAGGAAATAGAAAAAGCTTTGCTGCAAAATTTTAGTAGGAAATAGAAATAGTTTTGCTGTAAATTTTGATAGGGAAAAAAAAGAGTTTTGTTGCAAATTTTGAGAGGAAAAAGAAAAAGTTTTACTACAAATTTGAGAGAGAAAACAAGAGCTGGTGCTATTGGGTTTGTGAGGGAGTAAACAAAAGCTTGAGCTGTCGGTTTGTGAGTGAAAGGAGGGAGAAGGAAGGAAAAGGAAGAACAAAAAAGAGAGAGAAGAAAGTTGCGGCTGACCGACGAGGAAGAAGAGCAAAAAAGAGAGAGAGAGAGAGAGAAAGAAACGGGAAAGAAAGAAAGAAAGAAAGAAAGAAAAAGAAAAAAATAAAAAAAATAATAATTATTTCTTTGGGCCTCCAACAAGGCATTTGGCAAAGTTGGTCCGGTGGGCTACAATATTTTACTTGGATTAGCATTTGAGACCAATTGAGGTAAAAATTAAAACCAAGCCTTTTCTTTATGGATCCATTATGAAGTATGTTGTTGGGTTAGTCCAATTCATTGGGTTGAATATGTGATATAATGACATAGAATAAGTTGAATTATTTAGTATAAATGTCCTAGAATTGTTAGATAATATTTAAAAATATGAAAATTTGTGTAAGTACAATACATAAAGGTAAATGTCAATAGTAAGAAAATCAATAATAGATTTAGCTAGTTTTAAAATAATAATGATAATAGTAATAATAAGTGAATGGTGAGGATGAAAAATGTGAATTAGATTAAGGATTAATTGATTGAGGTGTTGTCACGCACGTGTATAATTAAATATATTGAGTTTGAATTATTGCTAGGAAGTGCCAAGTAAAGATAGTACACTATAGTGGCGTGCCGGAAGAAATAGCGAATGATCAGCAAGTAGAGACAGTTAGAGACACCTCCGAACAAATAGCAACTTGATATCTCGTTGTTACAAGGTGAGTGAACTTGCATTTCAAAAAAATGTTTTGGGGAGTGTCCACATGTTTAAATAAGTCATTTGAAAGTTTTATTTGTTTTTGCTTCAAAAATATACTTGGGGAACAAGCCCTTGATGAAATGTTTCTATCTTGTGAAATGTGCAATATGAATAGTTCATGCGTAATCACATTATATTGATATGTGTATTATGCTTTGGATGTTCCTTTGTGTGATAATGATGACCCAGCTATGTGCGATGTGGGAGTGCACATGAGCTGATGATGACCCGACTATGTGCGAGTAGGGAGTGCGCATAAGCCGATGATGACCCGGCTATGTGCAAGTAAGGAGTGTGCATAAGCCAATAATGACCTAGCTATGTGCGAGTAGGGAGTGCACATGACGATGAATGAAGTGGGGTGGTGTGCTTGTTTATATATGTTTATATATGTATATGTGATAAAAAGTTTATAATTATAATATGTGATTGAAATTAATAATGAGAAACTTGATTATTGTCAATGTGTTCAATTTAATGTATAATGTGGCATGAATGGATCTTCCTTGTGGCAGTGAAAACCCCTTAGATTTTATCTGGCCAGAATTTCACTGCAGCGAGAATGCCTTTTTGCTGCAGCGAGAATCAATCTATTATGCTTGACTTGCTTGAATTCTACTAAAGTTTTCGCTCTTTAACTTTTTAGGGTTCATGGATCCTTCATCATCAAGTGATTGAACAACCAAGGGTTAGAAATGAGGGGTTTTAATAAGAGTTAAACTAAATTGCATTGTTTTTTGAACTAAGTGCATCATGATTTCTAAACTTTCCTTAACGTTGCTTGTTCCCTTCCTATGTTCACTCATTGAGTTTGTACTCACATTTTTAAACTTCATGTTTTAGGTTTCTTGAGTTAAAGGTGATTGGATCCTAGGACGAGGTGCTCCTCCCTATCCATTGCTCGGTAGGTTTACCATGACATTAGATGTTAGTGACCGTGCCCAGAATCACTCCACTGACGGTCAAGGTCCAATTATGTATATATGAATACTTGATGTGAAATATTAAGATTCATTTGTTAATCTATATGTGTATATAATGGTTGATGATGCCATTATGAATGCATGATTGAGTTTTATGAATTGTTTTCAAAGGAACTATACTTGAATTGTCACGACCCGGAACTCCCATTGAGCCCGTGACAACCGTCGCGATGTCCCGATAGACATTCATTACCCGGAATGCCAATTGAAACCTCGCAATGCTTAACATATGTTTTCTCACTTCCCCTGTGAGTATTAGTTACTAAACTCATGTTTTAAAGTGACATAAACCAATTTCAATTCAAAAACAGTCGAAGAGAAATTTCAACTACACAAGGGTATTTTGGTTATTTTTTCTAAAAATTCCGAAACAAGCTAAAATGTAGTATATGAGAGAAATTTACACATTTCATAACCGAAAATAAGTTTAGATATCTAAAACATTCATTTAAAGTGAAATTATAGCTAATGGAATAAAATAAAAATAATGAATAAAATATTCTAATTTTTCATAAAACAATTTTTATAGAACGTTATGTAAATAATTTTTACAGCATAAAAGCAAAATAAATTCCTACATATAGTAGCACACGCAGCCAGGTATTCAAAACATTTAACAATGACATGTGGGCCCTCGAATGACTAAAAGTAAAGAAGGCTGTGAACCTATAGTTTTTTGAGGATGCAAGTCCAACTGTAGCCCTCAATGAAATGAGCTATCTACCGACTATCTTGAGCCTGAAATGGGTGGAAAGAAGGGTGGTGAGATTATATAATCCCAGTGAGTAAACAAATACCGTCTAAAATATCTAAAGCTGAGTAAATAGAGACAGATAAAATAGATTAGCATAAAAATGATTCATAGCATTTCGAACTCATTTTAATAAGATAAAATAGATTCATTTCACCCAAATAAACAACGAGGCTTATGATTGCCAAAATCATTCTCATACTCAGTTGTCAGGGATACTGTCACGACCCAATTTTCTGAGCCATGATCGATGCATGAGCTCAATGAGCATAGTTCACTAAGCCCAAGCAAGCCTATCCATTTACCTTTGCTTAACAAATTTATCATATCATGCATACACACACACCTTTTCTCGGGTGTGAACATAGCCAAAACACAATGGCATTATCGATAATAATATACATGCACTATACCAGTCATGTATTTAGCAATTTACATTGCATACACATATTCA
>NC_030851.1:22602603-22636141 GCF_000208745.1 Theobroma cacao | reverse complement strand
AAAATGCAAAAGAATGCATAAGAAAGATAGATCACAAGCTAGAGTTAAGAAATTTCACCTTTGATGTCTTGATTCCTTGAAATCTAGTGATTTTCCCTTGAATTTCTTAGCTAGGGTTTTGTTCTTCTTCTTTTCTTCCCTTTTCTTCCTTTGGCCGACCAAGAGAAATGAGTTGGGAGGGTTTATGTGCTGATTTCTAAAGCCAATTATAAATAGATAAAAATTTGACACATGTCACCATTCCATTGGCCCATGTGTTATACTTACCCATTAAGCAATCTCTCTCCACCATTTAAAATTCCTCAATTATCCAAAATAATAATGGGTGAAATTCATGTGCTGGACAAGTGTTGGATGGTGCAAAATTCCAATTTTGCCCCTAAGCAGTAAAATGACTATTTTGCCCCTTATGCTCGAAAAAATGCCGAAATTAAAACTTTTCACCTCTCAAACTCAAATTATATTCTAAATGGTCAATCTTGGTCAAAAAATTCTTCCAACATTCCAATTTTAACCTCAGATGGCAAAATGACCATTTTGCCCCTGCGTTATGAAAATTCTAATTTAACTCCAAATCAATCCTCGAACTCCAAATCACCATATTAAGTCATTCCAAGGTTCAATAACTCTAGAATACATCTTAAAATCTCTATTTGGACTAGTTCGAGGCTTAAATCAACTTAATTGTACCATTAGGTACAATACCGTCTTTTAACGATTTTTGAGTCATTCAAGTATGCAGACATTCTATTAAGTACCTAGAGAATATGGAAAATATATTATAAAGCTGGGCTTGACATGAACACTACAAATTTTGGATTTTAACGAAACATGGATTAATGTATAAGATTATATAAATAGCCTTGCTTGGGCTTAGTAGGCTGAGCCCATTGGGCCCTTACGTCGGTCATGGCTCGAGAATTGAGCTGTGACAGTTTTGATTCATGCTTCTTGATGTAAACATCAAATTATGATCTGTATTAACCAAGAATATAAAAAAATCAATTTAAATTCATTTAAAAAGTTATAAATCCACTTAAAGCAAGTAATAAGGCTTTCAAAGGTATGAGTGACTACAAATAGACTTTTCTTGTCAATGTATGCCTCTTTCTTCACGTTTCCTTATGCAAACATCAAATTATGATCTATTTTAACCAGAAAAGGAAAAAAAATAATTTTAAAATCATTTATACGGTTATAAAACCATTTAAAGTGACTAATTAAGCTTTCAAGGGCATGAGAGACTATAAATGGACTTTACTTGTCAATGGATGGTTTTTACTTCACTTTTTCTGATGCAAACAACAAACTATGATCTGTTTTAACAAAAAATAAATAAATTCAAATTGAAATCATTTATAAGATTATAAAACTATTTAAAGCAAGTAAATAGGCTTTTGAAGGCATTAGTGACTATAAATAGACTTTTTTTGTCAATGGATGGTTTTTGTTTCAAGTTTCCCAATGCAAACATTAAATTATGATCTATTTTAACTAAAAATGTAAAAGAAATTCAAGTTAAAATCATTTAAAGAGTTAGAAATCAACTTAAAGCAAGTAACAATGCTTTCGAAAGCATGAGTTACTATAACTGTACTTTTCTTGCTAATGGATGGCTTTTTAATTTTTTTTTTTGATACAAATAACAAGTTATGATCTGCTTTAACCAAAAATAAAAAAAATTCAATTTAAAATCATTTATAAAGTTATAAATCCACTTAAAGAGAATAATAAGGCTTTGGTAGGCATGAGTGACTGTAACTAGACTTTTCCCGTCAAGGGAAGGTTTTAGCTATACGTTTCTTGATGCAAACATCAAATTATGATATTTTTTAACTGAAAATGTAAAAAAAAAAATCCAATTCAAAATCATTTAAAAAGTTTTAAAACCACTTAAAGTGAGTAACAAGGCTTTCCAAGCCATGAGTGACTATAAATGGATTTTTCTTGTTAATGGTTGGTTTTTACTTCATGTTTCCTAAGGCAAACATCAAATTACGATCTGTTTTATCCAAAAATGTAAAAAAAATTCAATTTAAAATCATTTAAAAAGTTATAAATCCACTTAAAACAAGTAACAAGGTGTATGAAGGCATGACTATAATAGACTTTTCTTGTCAATGTATGCCTTTTTCTTCACATTTTTCGATGCAAACATAACATTATGATCTGGTTTAACCAAAAAAGGGAAAAATTCAATTTTAAAATCATTTATATGATTATAAAACTATTTAAAGCGACTAAATAGGCTTTCGAGGGCATGAGTGTCTATAAATGGACTTTTCTTTTCAATGGATGGTTTTCACTTCATGTTTCCCAATGCAAACAATAAACTATGATCTGTTTTAACCAAAAATGAAAACAAATTCGAATTGAAATCATTTATAAGATTATAAAACCATTTGAAGTCAGTAAATAGGCTTTTGAAGGCATAAATGACTATAAATAGACTTTTCTTGTCAGTGGATGGCTTTTGTTTCATATTTCCTAATGCAAACATCAAATTATGATCTGTTTTAATTAAAAATGTAAAAGAAATTCAATTTGAAATCATTTAAAGAGCTAGAAATCCACTTAAAGTGAGTAATAAGGCTTTCGAAGGCATGGGTTACTATAACTAGACTTTTCTTGTCAATAGATGGCTTTTTCTTCACGTTTTCCATTGCAAACAACAAGATATGACCTGTTTTAACTAAAATGAAAAAATATTCAATTTAAAATCATTTCTAAAGTTATAAATCCACGTAAAGAGAATAACAAGGCTTTCAAAGGCATGAGTGAATATAATTAGACTTTTCTTGTCAACGAAAGGTTTTTGCTTCATGTTTCCCAATGCAAACATCAAATTATGATCTTTTTTAATTGAAAATGTAAAAAAGTTCAATTGAAAATCATTTAAAGAGTTCTAAAACCACTTAAAGTGACTAGCAAGGCTTTCCAAGCCATGAATGACTATAAATGGACTTTTCTTGTTCGTGGTTGGCTTTCACTTCATGTTTCTTGATGCAAACATCAACTTATGATATGTTTTAACCAAAAATGTAAAAAAAAAGTTCAATTTAAAATCTTTGAAAAAGTTCTAAAACCACTTAAAGCGAGTAACAAGGCTTTCCAATCATGAGGATATGAGTGCCTATAAATAGACATTTCTTGTCAATGGATGGCTTTTGCTTCACGTCTCCCATTGCACATGTTAAATTATGATCTGTTTTAACCAAGATTGAAAAAGAGTTCAATTTAAAATCATTTAAAAAGTTATAAATCCACTAAAGAGAATAACAAGGCTTTCAAAGGCATGAATGACTATAACTAGACTTTTCTTGTCAACAAAAGGTTTTGCTTCACGTTTCCTGATGCAAACATCAAATTATGATCTTTTTTATCAAAAATGAAAAATAAAATCGAATTCAAAATCATTTAAAAAGTTCTAAAACCACTTAAAGCGAGTAACAAGGCTTTCCAAGCCATGAGTGACTATAAATGGACTTTTCTTATTAATGGTTGGCTTTCGCTTCACGTTTCCCAATGTAAACATCAAATTATGATATGTTTTAACCAAGAAAACAAAAAATTTAATTTAAAATCATTTAAAAAGTTATAAATCCACTTAAAGCAAGTAACAAGGCATATGAAGTCATGAGTGACTATAAACGAACTTTTCTTGTCAATTGATGGCTTTTGTTTCATGTTTCCCAATGTAAGCATCAAGTTTCGATCTATTTTAACCAAAAATGTAAAAAAATGCAATTTAAAATCATGTAAAAGGTTATAAATCCACTTAAAGCAAGTAATAAGGCTTTCGAAATCATGAGTGACTATAAATAGACTTTTCATGTCAATGTATGGCTTTTTCTTTATGTTTCCTAATGCAAATATCAAATTATGATCTGTTTTAACAAAAAAATAGAAAAATTCAATTTTAAATCATTTATACAATAATAAAACCATTTACAGCGACTAAATAGGCTTTTGAAGGAATTAGTGACAATAAATAGAATTTTCTTGTCAATAGATGGCTTTTGCTTCACTTGTCCTGATGTAAACAACAAACTATGATCTTTTTTCACCAAAAATGTAAACAAATTCAAATTGAAATCATTTGAAGAGTTAGAAATCCACTTAAAGTGAGTAACAAGGCTTTCAAAGGCATGAGTTACTAGAATTGGAATTTTCTTGTCAATGGATGGTTTTTTCTCATGTTTTCCAATGCAAACAACAAGTTATGATCTGCTTTAACCACAAATGAAAAAAATGAATTTTAAATCATTTATAAAGTTATAAATCCACTTAAAGAGAATAACAAGGCTTTCGAAGGTATGAGTGACTGTAATTGAAACTTTTTTATTAATGAAAGATTTTAGCTTCACGTTTCCCAAAAGAAACATCAAAATATGATCTTTTTTAATAGAAAATGTAAAAAAATCCAATTAAAAATCATTTAAAAAGTTCAAAAATCATTTAAAGCGAGTAACAAGGCTTTCCAAGCCATGAGTGACTATAAATGGACTTTTCTTTTCAATGGTTGGCTTTTGCTTCACGTTTCCCAATGCAAACAGCAAATTATGATATGTTTTAACCAAAAATATAAAAAAATTCATTTTAAAATCATATAAAGAGTTAGAAATCCACTTAAAGTAAGTAATAAGGCTTTCGAAGGCATGAGTTACTATAACTGGACTTTTCTTTTCAATGGATGGCTTTTTCTTCATGTTTTCTAATGCAAACAACAAGTTATGATCTGCTTTAACCAAATATGAAAAAAAATCAATTTAAAATTATTTATAAAGTTATAAATCCACTAAAACAGAATAATAAGGCTTGCGAAGGTATGAGTGATTGTAATTGGACTTTTTTCATCAATGAAAGGTTTTAGCTTCACGTTTCCTAATGGAAACATCAAATTATGATCTATTTTAACCAAAAATATAAAAAAATCCAATTCAAAATCATTCAAAAAGTTTTAAAACCACTTAAAGCGAGTAATAAGGCTTTCCAAGCCATGAGTGACTATAAATGGACTTTTCTTATTAATGGTTGCCCTTTGCTTCATGTTTTCTTATGCAAAAATCAAATTACGATCTGTTTTAACCAAAAATGTAAACAAAAAAAAATTCAATTTAGAATCATGTAAAAAGTTATAAATCCACTTAAAGTGAGTAATAAGGCTTTCGAAGGTATGAGTGACTATAAATAAACTTTTCTTATCAATGTATGCCTTTTGTTTCACGTTTCCCAATGTAAACATCAAATTATGATATGTTTTAACCAAAAAAGAGAAAAATTCAATTTTCAAATAATTTATACGATTATAAAATCATTTAAAGCAACTAACTAGGCTTTCGAGGGCATGAGTGACTATAAATGGAGTTTTCTTGTCAATGGATGGTTTTTGCCTCATGTTTCTTGATGCAAACAACAAACTATGTTCTGTTTTAGCCAAAAATGAAAACAAATTCAAATTGAAATCATTTATATGATTATAAAACCACTTGAAGCGAGTTAATAGGCTTTTGAAGACATTAGTGACTATAAATAAACTTTTCTTGTCAATGGATGGCTTTTCTTTCACATTTTCCAATGCAAACATCAAACTAAGATTTGTTTTAACTAAAAATGTAAAAGAAATTCAATTTAAAATCATTTAGAGAGTTAGAAATCCACTTAAAGTGAGTAACAAGGCTTTCCAAGCCATGAGCGACTATAAATAGATTTTTCTTATTAATGGTCTACTTTTGTTTCACGTTTCTCAATGCAAACATCAAATTGTGATCTGTTTTAACCAAGAATGTAAAAAAATAAATTTAAAATCATTTAAAAAGTTATAAATCCATTTAGAACAAGTAATAAGGTGTATGAAGGCATGAGTGACTATAAATAGACTTTTCTTGTTGGTGGATGGCTTTCGCTCCATGTTTCTCGATGCAAACATCAAAGTATTATCTGTATTAACCAAAAATGTAAAAAAAAAAATCAATTTAAAATCATTTAATAAGTTATAAATCCACCTAAAGCAAGTAGCAAGGCATATGAAGGCATGAGTGACTATAAATGGACTTTTGTTGTCAATGGATGGCATTCGCTTCACGTTTCCCAATGCAAAGATCAAATTATGATCTGTTTTAACCAAAAATGTAAAAAACATTAATTTAAAATCATGTAAATAGTTATAAATCCATTTAAAGCAAGTAATAAGGCTTTCGATGGTATAAGTGACTATAAATAGACTTTTCTTGTCAATATATGGTTTTTTCTTCATGTTTCTCGATCAAAACATCAAATTATGGTATGTTTTAAGCAAAAAGAGAAAAATCCATCTTTCAAATTATTTATACGGTTATAAAACCATTTAAGGCAACTAACTAGGCTTTCGAGGGTATGAGTGACTATAAATGGATTTTTCTTGTCTATGGATGGGTTTTGCTTCATGTTTCATGATGAAAACAACAAACTATGATCTGTTTTAGCCAAAAATGAAAACAAATTCAAATTGAAATCATTTATAAGATTATAAAACCACCTGAAGCGAGTTAATAGGCTTTTGAAGGCATTAGTGACTATAAATATACTTTTCTTGTCAACGGATAGCTTTTCTTTCACATTTCCCAATGCAAACATCAAACTATGATTTGTTTTAACTAAAAATGTAAAAGAAATTCAAGTTAAAATCATTTAAAGAGTTAGAAATCCACTTAAAGTGAGTAATAAGGCTTTCCAAGCCATGAGTGACTATAAATGGATTTTTCTTATTAATGGTTAGCTTTCGCTTCACGTTTCTCAATGCAAACATCAAATTATGATCTGTTTTAACCAAGAATGTAAAAGAAATCAATTTAAAATCATTTAAAAAGTTATAAATCCACTTATAACAAGTAACATGGCGTATGAAGGCATGAGTGACTATAAATAGACTTTTCTTGTTGATGGATTGCCTTTACTTCATGTTTCTCGATGCAAACATCAAATTATTATCTGTATTAGCCAAAATGTAAAAAAAAAATAATTTAAAATAATTTAATAAGTTATAAATCCACCTAAAGCAAGTAACAAGTCATATGAAGGCATGAGTGACTATAACTAGACTTTTCTCATCAATGGATGGCTTTTTCTTCACGTTTCCCAATGCAAACATCAAATTATGATCTTTTTTAATCACAAATGTAAAAACAAATTAAGCCAAAATCATTTAAATAGTTCTAAAACAACTTAAAACGAGTAACAAGGCTTTCCAAGCCATGGGTGACTATAAATGAACTTTTCTTGTCAATAGATGGCTTTTTCTTCACATTTTCTAATGCAAACAACAAATTATTATCTGCTTTAACCAAAAATGAAAAAAAAATTCAATTTAAAATCATTTATAAAGTTATAAATCAACTTAAAGAGAATAATAAGGCTTTCAAAGGCATGAGTGACTATAACTAGACTTTTGTTGTCAATGGATGGCTTTTTCTTTTTGTTTCCTGATGCAAACCATTAAATTATGATTTGTTTTAGCTGAAAATGTAAAAAAAAATTAATTCAAAATCGTTTAGAAAGTTCTAAAATCACTAAAAGCGAGTAACAAGGGTTTTGAAGGTAGGAGTGCCTATAAATGGACTTTTCTTGTCAATGGATGGCTTTTGCTTCACTTTTCCCTATGCAAACATCAAATTATGATCTGTTTTAGCTACAAATGTAAAACAAATTTAATTTAAAATCATTTAAAAAGTTATAAATCCACTTAAAGCAAGTAACAAGGCGTGTGAAGGAATGAGTGACTATAAATGGACTTTTCTTGTCAATGGATGGCTTTTTCTTCACGTTCTCTGATGCAAACATCAAACTATGATCTGTTTTACCAATAATGAAAAAAAAATTCAACTTAAATCATTTATAAAGTTATAAATCCACTTAAAGAGAATAATAAAGCTTTCGAAGGCATGAGTGACTATAATTGGACTTTTCTCATCAATGGATGGCTTTCTCTTCACATTTCCCAATGCAAACATCAAATTATGATCTCTTTTAACTGGAAATGCCAAAAAAAATTTAATTCAAAATCATTTAAAAAGTTCTAAAACCACTTAAAGTGAGTAACAAGGCTTTCCAAGCCATGGGTGACTATAACTGGACTTTTCTTGTCAATGGATGGCTTTTTCTTCATGTTTCTTGATGCAAACATCAAATTATGATCTTTTTTAATCAAAAAATGTAAAAAAAAGTTAATTCAAAATCATTTAAAAGTTCTAAAACCACTTAAGGCGAGTAACAAGGCTTTAGAAGGTATGAGTGACTATAACTAGGCATTTCTTGTTAACAAAAGGTTTTTGCCTCATGTTTCTCGATGCAAACATCAATTAATGATCTTTTTTAATCGTAAATGTAAAAAAATCCAATTCAAAATCATTTAAAAAGTTCTAAAACCACTTAAAGCAAGTAACAAGACTTTTCAAGCCATGACTGACTAAAAATAGACTTTTCTTATTAATGGTTAGCTTTCGCTTCATGTTTCCTGATACAAACATCAAATTATGATCTGTTTTAGCAAAAAATGTAAAACAATTAATTTAAAATCATTTAAAAAGTTATAAATCCACTTAAAGCAAGTAACAAGGCATACGAAGGAATGAGTGACTATAAATAGACTTTTCTTGTCAATGGATGGCTTTTTCTTAATGTTTTTTTGATGAAAACAAAAAGTTATAATCTGCTTTGACCAAAAATGAAAAATAATTCAATTTAAAATCATTTAAGAAGTTATAAATCCACTTAAAGAGAATACCAAGGCTTTCGAAGGCATGAGTGACTGTAACTGGACTTCCCTCATCAACGGAAGGTTTTAGCTTCACATTTTCCAATGAAAACATCAAATTATGATCTTTTTTAATCAAAAATGTAAAAAAATTTAATTCAAAATCATTTAAAAAGTGTTAAAACCACTTAAAGTGAGTAACAAGGCTTTTGAAGGTATGAGTGCTTGTAAATAGACTTTTCTTGTCAATGGATGGCTTTCGCTTCACGTTTCCCAATGCAAACATCAAATTATGATCTATTTTAGCTAAAAATGTAAAATAAAATTTAATTTAAAATCATTTAAAAAGTTATAAATCCACTTAAAGCAAGTAACAAGGCGTATGAAAGAATGAGTGACTATAAATGGATTTTTCTTGTAAATGGATGGCTTTTTCTTCACGTTTTCTGATGCAAACGACAAGTTATGATTTGCTTTAACCAAAAATGAAAAAAAAATTCAATTTAAAATCATTTATAAAGTTATGAATCCACTTAAAGAGAATAACAAGGCTTTCAAAGGCATGAGTGACTATAACTGGACTTTTCTTGTCAATTGATGGCTTTTTCCTCATGTTTCCATGTGCAAACATCAAATTATGATTTTTTTTAACCAAAATGTAAAGCAAATTAATTCAAAATCATTTAAAAAGTTCTAAATCTACTTAAAGTGAGTAACAAGGCTTTTGAAGGTATTAGTGCCTATAAATAGACTTTTCTTGTCAATAGATGACTTTTGCTTCACGTCTCTCAATGCAAACAGCAAATTATAATGTTTTTTAACTGAAAATGTAAAAAAAAATTCAAAATCATTTAAAAAGTTCTAAACAACTTCAAGCAAGTAACAAGGCTTTTGAAGGTATGTGTCACGACCCAATTTCTAGGCCATGACCTGCGCATGGGCCCAATGGACGTAGCCCACTAAGCCCAAGCAAGCCTATTTATATAATCGTACTCATTATTTTGTCAACTATTCTTACATTTACATCTCATAATCTCAACCCTTTAAGTACTTCAATAGTAAATTATAACAATCAAAACTGCACTTATATTATCCCAAAATAACATTAACTATTGCCAAGATACCTACCAAGGATACGAATCTACGAGAAGACCTCAACCTAGTTACCGGCTACCTCTTGATTTGAAAACATGAATTTGAAAAAGGTGAGTATAAACACAGTGAGTAAACATAAGAAGGGAACAAGCAACCGATAGGAAGAATTTGGAAATCATGATGCACTTGTTTCAAAAACAATGCAATTGATTTAATTTCTTACTAAAAACCCCTCCTTTCAAACTTTGATTAATAACCTCATAGTGTTGCAAAAACCCATGATCAATCCATGAAGTTAAATGGGTGAAAAATATATCAAAATCAAGCAAGGTAGCAAGCATGGCAGCAAGTTTTTTGCTGTAGCGAGAAATAGTGTTAGTTTGCATATGTTTTAGTTTTGTTATCATATCTCCCACTAAAAAAGTCTAATTGACCTGATTTTTAGACCATTAGAAAGCTAAGAGGTAGGGATACAACTTTTGTGTTTACTACTTTTCCTATTTCACAAAGAAAGGTGGTCAAAATCTTCATTGAAGTGAAAGTACTGCACTAGAACTCGAGAGTTTCTCGCTGCAGCGAGAATCAGGCCAGTGTGACCCCCAAAACCTGAGAGTTTCTTACTGCAGCAAAAATGAATCTCGCTGCAATGAGAAATAAAGCATTTTAAGTGAAATGGGTCTTGTTACATCAAAAGCCATTTTCTTGTTCAAATGAAAAGCAATTTGGGAGCAATTAACAATACCAACACATAACACAATCACAATTATTTTCATAAAACTTTCTATAACATATATATATATTTGTATATGCATACATCATCATGCATACCATCCCACCACACTCAACTTAATGCAATATCATCATCATGTGTGGACTCCCTACTTGCACACTTTAACATCATCATGTGTGCACTCCCTACTCGCACACTTCAACATCATCACACAACATTATTCATCAATACAAAACATATATTTATATATATACCTACCAACATAATATAGAAGCACATGGATTCATCTTTTTACACATTTCACATTTTTCATAGCATCAAAACATTTTATCAAGGGCTTGTTCCCTGGCACACATTTTTAAAGAAAAGTTGGATAAAATCATTCAAATGTTCATTCAAATACATTACATTTCCCAAAGAAATTTTGAAATGCAAGTTCACTCACTAGTCTTTATTGATGTTTTGGTGGGCTGTGGCTTCAACTAATGTTCCGAATGGAGGTGTAGGGTTTCGTTGGAACCTATCACACATAACAACATCACCATCAACTCAACTTGGCATTACTACTATTCCAAAGCTATTTTCTAAATTGGGTTATACTAGTCATTCCTAATTGGTTTCCAACTACTATTAAGTGGCTATTATTTGCACTATCCTAATCATTTTAAAATGAATAAACAACCTCAACTACAAAACATTCTCAAGTCTCATCACTAGCTATTCTCAACACTTAAATATCAAATTCTAATTCCTTACTCACCTTAGTAGCTCCGTAGTTGAATCTCTTTCTAAAAATTTCAAGCAATTATGGAAGCTCTCTCTTTCTCTCTCTAAACACCTAGTTAGTGAGAGAAAGTATGGAAGTAAGATTTTTTTTTTCAAGGATTTTAAAGTGAGAGAGTGAAAGAGCACAAAGGTTTTATGAAAGGGTGCACAAAAGCATGAAAAGTGGAGCTAGCTTGAGAGAGTTATGGAAGCTTGAAGAGAACTCCCATGGAGGATGAAGAAATGTGAGAGGGAAGATGGAAGAAAAAGAAGAAGCTGCTGGAAAATGTGAGAAAAAGTTGCTGGAAGATGATATTTATAGCTCAAGCTTATCCAACTCCACTTAAATTACGAAAATGCCCTTAGCAAGTTAGCTTATTCTTCTCCAATCCTTTGTGTAATCTTTTTACTCTTTGGATACTGAGGCCAAGTCCACAATGGTCTAAAAATACTCGAGTTTACGAAAAATTAAAATTTTGACCTGAGATGAAAAATGACCATTTTACCCCTACTTTGGAAATCATCATTATTTTTATTTTCTTTGTCATTTAATCCTTATTTTCATCATTCATTTATGCTTTAGGCCTACTTAGGCCTTAAAAATGTTTGAAAGCATACTTCTAGGGGCTCACTAAAGAAATGACAAAATTACCCCTGGCTTGAGTTATCGTGTCTATACCTAGTTATAAGGCTATAGAGGTCGAGGTCTCACAGTATGGGTGCCTATAAATAGACTTTTCTTGTCAATTGATGACTTTCACTTCAAGTCTCCCAATGCAAACATCAAATTATGATCTATTTTAACCATAAATGATAAGAAATTCAATTTAAAATCATTTATAAAGTTTTGAAACCACTTAAAGTGAGTAATAAGGATCTTGAAGGCATGACTGACAAGAAATAGACTTTTCTTGTCAACAAAAGATTTTCCCTTCACATTTCCTGATGCAAACAAAAAATTATGATCTCTTTTAACTGAAAATGTAAAAAAAAATTCAATTCAAAATCATTTAAAAAGTTTTAAAATCACTTAAAGCGAGTAAAAAGGCTTTTCAAGCAATGAGTGACTATAAATGGACTTTTCTTATTAATGGTTGGCTTTCGCTTCATGTTTTCCAATGAAAACATCAAATTATGACCTGTTTTAACTAAAAATGTAAACAAATTCACTTTAAAATCATTTAAAAAGTTATAAAGCCACTTAAAGCAAGTAATAAGGCGTATGAAGGCATGAATGACTATAAATGGACTTTTCTTGTCGATGGATGGTTTTCACTTCAAGTTTACCGATGCAAAGATTAAATTACGATTTGTTTTAACCAAAAATGTAAAAGAAATTCAATTTAAAATCATTTAAAAAGTTATAAATTCGTTCAAAGCAAATAATAAGGCTTTCGAAGGAATAAGTGACAACAAATAGACTTTTCTTGCCAAAGTATGGCTTTTTCTTCACGTTTCCCGATGCAAACATCAAATTATGATATGTTTTAACCAAAAAATAGAAACATTCAATTTTAAAATCATTTATGCTATTACAAAACCATTTCTCACTGCAGCGAGAAACTCTCAAGTTTGGAGGGGTGGTGTTGGTCGGAATCTCACTGCAGCGAGAATGCATTCTCGCTACAATGAGAAAGTTACTGAAGCTCCTCGCTGCAGCGAGATTCATTCTTGCTGCAGCAAGAAACTTTCTGTTTTGTGACCAAAATTTCGCTACAACGAGATTCAATCTCGCTGTAGCTAAAAACTTTATGTTTTGCTTCTCATTTGGTTTGGTTGCTACCCTATTTTCCATTTTTTTGGTACCATAGTTGAGCATGGACTTCCAGCATTAAGGAATAAATGAATTATGTTTTAAATGAGGAGGTTTGGTGAGAAACCCTCAGCCAGTTAAGAAACCCTCGGCTAATTGATAATTTAAGTCAAGTGTCGCTGCAGCGAGAATGCCTTTCCGCTGCAGCGAGGACCCGTCGTTTCATTGGACTTGCTTGTGTATTACTGAAGCTTTCATTCTTCAAATTCTTTGTTACGTATGGATTCATCATTATCGAGTGAATAACTATTTTAAGGGTTTAATGAGGGGTTTTACTAAGAATGAAACTAAATTGCATTGTTTGAAATAAGTGCATCATGATTTTCAAATTCTTCCTTATTGTTGCTTGTTCCCTTCCTTGTTCACTCACTAGGTTTATACTCACCGTTTTCAACTTCATGTTTTTAGATCACGAGGCAGCTGGTAACTAGGTCGAGGTGTCTTCGTGTATTCGACCCTTGGTAGGTGTCTTGACATTCAACAGCCGTACATTCGCCCGAGTCTCTCCGTTGGAAGTCGAGTACTCTTTTGTTGTGTATAGACAAACCCAATGTAAATTATTAATGCATATGTTTAGACAGCATATGTATATTAGATTTTTAATGCCATTATGAGTTAGCAATGAATAACATTATCTTGATTTTAAATTATGAAATTTGACTTTAGAAATTTTGATGGAATGATAAACAGGTCATATCAGTAGGCTTACTTAGGCTTAGTGGGCTACGTCCATTGGGCCCATGCGCCGGTCATGGCTTGAAATTTGGGTCGTGATAGTTTGAATCGAGAAACGTGAAACAAAAGCCATCCATTGACAAAAAAAGTCTACTTATAGTCACTAATGTCTTCAAAAGCCTATTTACTCACTTTAGATGGTTTTATAATCTTATAAATTTTTTTAATTTGAATTTGTTTTCATTTTTGGTTAAAACAGCTCACAGTTTGTTTTTTGCACCCCATTCCCTCAAGCAAAGGCCACCTTGTTCACATGACCAACACAACATGAAACTCATATAATTTCCCAAAATTTAACATGTCAAATTTCACATGCATTTCAACCATATACATATTCATGAACTTTCTATAACACACATATCTAGACATGTATATACATATATATATATATATATATATATTCATCATCATGCACACTCTCCCATCGTCATCAGCTCATGTGCACTCCCCACTAGCACATGGCTGGATCATCATCGGCTTATGCGCACTCCCACTAGCACATAGCCGGGTCATCATAGGCTTATGCGCACTCCCACTAGCACATAGCCGGGTCATCATCGGCTTATGCACACTCCTACTCGTACATAGCCGGGTCCACATCAACATATAAAGAAGCACCTAATGCATATCATACATATTATCATATTGTGATAACACATAAACCATTGTATAGCACATTTTCACAATATAAAATCACTTCACCAAAGGCTTGTTCCCAAGGTACATTTTTAAAGGAAAACTGGATAAAATCTTTCAAATGTTTGTACAATTGCATTCACATTCCCAAAACAAATTTTGAAATGCAAGTCCACTCACCGGTATGTTGTTGGACCTTTAATCGACTCTACTTCTCTAATTGTCCAAATGGGGCGATGGGGCTTCGTTAGAACCTATCATCACATTAGCATCACCATTATGTTGATTCACATACTATAAACCCTAAAAGCTATCTCTTAGCTAGCTTTCAATTGCCATTTAAATGGCTATCTATTTTCACTACCCTAATCACTCTAAAATGAGTGGATAACCTCAACTACAAAACATTCACAAGTCTACTTACTAATCATTCTCAACACTAAAAATCAACTTTAGTTTACTACTCACCTTGATAGCTTTGTAACCTTGAAATTTTTTCCAACAATTCCCAAGCTATTATGGGGGCTTTCTTTCTTTTTCTCTCTCTAAACACCTAGCTAGTGAGAGAACGTATGGAAGTGAGATTTTTTTCAAGGGTTTTAAAATGAGAAAGTGAAAGAGCACAAGGGTTCTAGTCAAAAGGGCACAAAGGTATGAAAATTAGAGCTAGAGAGAGAAAGTTATGAAAGTTTCATATCAAGCTTCCATGGAGGATGGAAGCAACATGAGATGGAAGAAGAAAAAGGAGAAGAAGCTACTGGAGAATGAAAAAGCTGCTGGAAGAAAAAGATATTTATAGCTTAAGCTTATCCATTCCACTTGAAATTACGGAAATACCCTCGACTAGTTAGCTTGTTCTCCTCCAATCCTTCATGCAATCTTTTTGTTCTTTTAACACTAGGACAAGGTCCATAATAATCTAGAAATACTCGAGTTCATGAAAACTTGGAAAGTTTGACTCGAGGTGAAAAATGACCATTTTGCCCCTATTGTGAAAATTATTGAAACTTCTAGTTTTCTTCATGTTTTCATCATTACACATCATATATGTGGTCTTATGCCTATTTAGACCTTAAAATATAATAAAAATTTCTTATGGGAGCTTATTAGAGGAAATGACGAAACTACCCTTATCCCGTGTTATGGCGTCTATGCTTAGTACAAGCCTATAGAGGTTGAGGTTTCACACAAACATCAAATTATGATATGTTTTAACCAAAAAAGTAAAGGAAATTCAATTTAAAATCAATTAAAAAGTTATAATTCAACTTAAACCAAGTAACAAGGCTTTTGAAGGCATGAGTTACTGTAATTGGACTTTGCTTGTCAATGGATGACTTTTTCTTCACGTTTTCTAATGCAAACAACAAGTTATGACCTACTTTAACCAAAAATAAAAAAAATTCAATTTAAAATCATTTATAAAGAAATAAATCCACTTAAAGAGAATAATAAGGCTTTCGAAGGCATGAGTGACTATAGTTGATCTTTTCTTATCAATTGATGGCTTTTTCTTCAGGTTTCCCAATGCAAACATCAAATTATGATCCTTTTTAACCAAAAATGTAAAAAAATATAATTTATAATTATGTAAAAAGTTCTAAAACCACTTCAAGCGAGTAACAAGGCTTTTGAAGGTATAAGTGCCTATAAATAGACTTTTCTTGTCAATGGATTGCTTTCACTTCACGTCTCCCGATGTAAACATCAAATTATGGTCCTTTTTAACCAAAGATGATAAGAAATTCAATCTAAAATCATTTATAAAGTTCTGAAACCACTTAAAGTGAGTAATAAAGCTCTCGAAGGCATGAATGACAATAAATGGACTTTTCTTATCAACAAAGGTTTTTGCTGGACGTTTCTCATTACAAACAACAAATTATAATGTATTTTAACAAAAATTGAAAAAAATTCAATTTGAAATCATTTATAAGATTATAAAATCATTTGAAGTGAGTAAAAAGGCTTTCCAAGCCATGAGTGACTATAAATAAACTTTTGTTGTCAATGGATGGCTTTCGCATCACGTTTCCTAAAGAAAACATCAAATTATGATCTATTTAAACCAAAAACGTAAAATAAAATTTAATTTAAAATATTTAAAAAGTTATAAATCCACTTGAAGCGAGTAATAAGGCTTTCGAAGGCATGAGTGACTACAAATAGACTTCTCTTGTCAATGTATGCCTTTTTCTTTATGTTTCCCGATGCTAACATCAAATTATGATCTCTTTTAACTAAAAAAGAGAAAAATTCAATTTTAAAATCATTTAAACGATTATGAAACCATTTAAAGCGACTAAATAGGCTTTCGAGGGCATGAGTGACTACAAATGGACTTTTCTTATCAATGGATGGTTTTCACTTCACATTTCCCGATACAAACAACAAACTATTATCTGTTATAACCAAAAATGAGAAAAAATTCAATTGAAATCATTTATAAGATTATAAAAGCATCTGAAGCAAGTAAATAGGCTTTTGAAGGTATGAGTGACTATAAATGGACTTTTGTTGTCAATGGATGGCTTTCGCATCATGTTTCCTAAAGCAAACATCAAATTACGATTTATTTTAACCACAAACGTAAAATAAAATTTAATTTAAAATCATTTAAAAAGTTATAAATCTACTTGAAGCGAGTAATAAGGCTTTCGAAGGCATGAGTGACTACAAACAGATTTTTCTTGTTAATGTATGCCTTTTTCTTTACGTTTCTCGATGCGAACATCAAATTATGATCTGTTCTATCTAAAAAAGAGAAAAATTCAATTTTAAAATCATTTATATGATTATGAAACCATTTGAAGAAATTAAATAGGCTTTCGAGGGCATGAGTGACTACAAATGGACTTTTCTTATCAATGGATGGTTTTCACTTCACATTTCCTTATACAATCAACAAACTATGATCTGTTATAACCAAAAATGAGAAAAAATTCAATTGAAATCATTTATAAGATTATAAAACCATTTGAAGCAAGTAAATAGGCTTTTGAAGGTATTAGGGACTATAAATAGGCTTTTATTGTCCATGGATGGCTTTTGTTTCACGTTTCTCAATGTAAACATCAAATTATGATTTGTTTTAACTAAAATTGTGAAAGAAATTCAATTTAAAATCATTTAAAGAGTTAGAAATCCACTTAAAGCGAGTAACAAGGCTTTTGAAGGCATTAGTTACTATAACTACTCTTTTGTTGTTAATGCATGGCTTTCACTTCATGTTTCCCAATGCAAACATCAAAATACGATTTGTTTTAATCAAAAATGTAAAAAAAATCAATTTAAAAAGTTATAAATCCATTTAAAGGGAGTAATAAGGCTTTCAAAGGCATAAGTGACTATAAATAGAATTTTCTTGTCACTGTATGCCTTTTTTCACGTTTCCCGATGCGAACATCAAATTATGATCTGTTTAACATAGAAAAGAAAAATTCAATTCTAAAATCATTTATATGATTATGAAACCATTTAAAGCGACTAAATAGACTTTCAAGAGCGTGAGTGACTATAAATGGACTTTTCTTGTCCATGGATGGTTTTCCCTTCATGTTTCTCGATGAATACAACAAACTATAATCTGTTTTAACTAAAAATGAGAAAAAATTCAAATTGAAATCATTTATAAGTTTATAAAACCATATGAAGCGAGTAAATAGGCTTTCGAAGGCATGAGTTACTATAACTGAACTTTTCTTGTCAATGGATGGTTTTTTCTTTACGTTTTCCAATGCAAACAACAAGTTATGATCTACTTTAACCAAAAAAGTAAAAATTTCCATTTAAAATCATTTATAAAGTTATAAATCCACTTAAAGAGAACAACAAGGCTTTAGAAGGCATGAGTGACTGTAACTGGACTTTTCTCATGTCACGACCCAATTTTCAGGGCCATGACCGGCGCATGGGTCCAATGGACATAATCCACTAAACCAAAGCAAGCCTATTATTTATCTTACTTATAATTCCATCTATTATCACTAAGTCATATTTCATAACTTTGAATCAAAATAGTGATATACATTGCCAACTTGTACTGGCATTACTCATTTAAAATTTAGATTAAGTTCATCTATACATAACAAAATAATACTCGACTTCCAGTGGAGGGACTCGGATGAATATACAGCTATCGAATGCCGAGACACCTACCAAAAGAAGGACACAAGTCTACAAGGACACCTCGTCCTAATTATCAACTGCCTCATGATCTGAAAACATGAATTTTTATAAAACGTGAGTACAATACTCAGTGAGTGAATATTAGAAGGGAACAAGCAATCTCAACCAGGAAATTTGACAATCATGATGCACCGGTTGAAAATAAAGCCATTTTCATCTAACTACTATTCCAAACCCATTTTCCCTTTTCTAGAAATTTATTGCGTATTCAAGGATTAAACATCCTTGAATTTACACCGATCCTTCTAGCAAAGTAATAAAACTGACGGTTATTTACAAATCGTCACACAATAAGGGTTCACAACTCGTACGATTCATATATGCATATGTATCACGTACAATTTCATTCACCAATTGTTCTATTAAGCAAGATAGCAAAATTAACGGTTTATCACAAACCGTCACAAACAAGGGTTTCACATACCACACAATCAAAGATATATACACAAAGATATGAGCAATTATAGACACGGCCAAGTCTTCACTATTCTTGGTGGTACAAAGAAATAACTATCGGAGTACTCGGTAAAGGGTATCACTCAGTATCCCTCTTTGCAGACCTCTAAATTTTTAGGAAATTGTGGGCATCACGTATCGCCGTCCCCACAACCTTTATCATTAAACCGGCATTGCACTTCCCACTCCGCACATGCACGGTCGTAATTATCACATCCTTTGTCATTCAACTGGCATTGCACTTCCCACTCTGCACATGCACGGTTGCATCAATTTCACCATAATTTATTAATAATGCATATCAGAATAATACAAGGGTACACAGATTCAGTACACTTAATTTCACACAATTTCTCAATAATACATGTAGGCATCATACAGATATACACAGATGCATCGCAATCATATTTAACATCACTGAAATATTTTTACTAAAGGCTTGTTCCCGAGATTCATTTTTAAATGGGAATTAGATATAGTCATTCACGCATTTCATTTCAACTTAATTAGAATTCCCAAATAAATTTTGAAATGCAATTTCACTCATAGGTGTCGAAAATTCAGATTCCGGGTGCACTCGGACTAATAGTCTTCAGGCGCAATTCCTTTGCCTTTTCCGGAGATCTCACTACCTTGTCAAATAACAAAGTCGAGGAATTTACTATATTGTCCCTAAATTGATATAAACTAATTTAAATTACTAATGCTTGATATGTAAATGCAAAAATACGACCGATTACCGCTTAATCGCGATATCGATTAAATTCAACCGATCACCTGATTAATTGACAATTGTGTCCAAATCACCTCCAAATTAATCCATTTCTCCTCTAACACCTTAATTTACCACATACCATTAAAAAAAAGCCAAATTCAGCATTAGAACCCTCACAGTTCCTTATAGAAAAATTCGATCATTTGGTGCACTAGCACCGAAATGTTTTTCTACATAACCGTTTCACCTTAATTCATCATTTTCCAAGCCATTTTCCTTGAAATAAAAACAATCCCCCATTGATATTCAGCCCTCATGGTTCGACCAACAAGGAACGCTAGAGAAATTGAATATTTCTTTTGTGTTTATGTTCATAACCTTGCTTAACTATCCCTAAACACTAACATAGTCTAAAATCAAATTATTCCAACAATAATTCCTCTTCCATACCCATTTTTCAGAATTGAATTCATCATGATAACTCAATCTTCAACCATGGAAATCAAGAACAAAAGCATGGGTAAGCTAGGTATCCAGGAGAATTAAAGAAATTTTAACTTACCTAACTTGTGTCCTTGATTTCTTCACTTTTTCTTTGAATTTCCACCTAGGTTTTCTTGTTTTTCCCTTTGTTCTTCCTTTTTTGTTGTTGCTGGTTGTCTAGGCCAAATATGGTGAGAGATTTGGGGATTTAATGGGCTGATTTCTATAGAAAATAATAAAATAATCAAGCATGCCACGTGTCACATGCTTATTGGCCCAATTTTTAACTTTTTGACTTTTTTTTTCTTAATTTTCCACCATAAATGTTCTGGTATTTATCCAATCCTACCACAATTAAAATCCATTGGTCTTGACAAGTGCTGGGGCAAAAAATTTACCGATTTACCCCCGAGGTGAAAAAATTACGATTTTACCCCTATACTCCAAAATGTACTGGAATCACATTATTTCTACTTTTGAACCTCAAATAACACTAATATTGATCAATATTAACCAAATGGGGAAAAAAATCATTTTATAAAAATTCCCGTTTAGTCTTCTAGTGGCAAAATTACCATTTTGCTCTTGTACTCCAAAAATACAGATAATCTCAATTTTTCACTACTAAACATCATTTTATACTCTAATAATCATAATTATATTTCATATAATTATTCTTGGTCAAATGTGATCAAATCTTGGCTAGAAATCTCCATTTATCATCAAATGGTAAAATGATCGTTTTGTCCCTAATCGGTCAATTTTCCTAATGGACTCCAAACTGGACCCTGAACTCCGAATCACTGTTCTAAGCCATTCTGTGGGTTTCAAAATTTTCAATTTCCTCTTAGAATTTCTATTTGAACTAGTTCAAGACTCGATTTAACTTAGTTGTACCACTCTGTACAATACCGTCTTTTAATCGAGCTTGACAAGGTCTCACATTCTCCCCCACTAATAAAAATTTGGTCCCCGAATTTAAATTCAATGTAGAGTGACTTACCTTTACATATCGAAGAGGTGTGGATGCTTTGTCCACATCTCATCCTCAGCTTCCCACGTCACCTCCTTTAAATCCCAATACCAACATTGTCACTAAGGGTGGCTCCACCCTTCAGGGCAGCCCTTTCTCCCTTCCGTGACGAGCAACAAAGGGTACTTATCAGAGCACTTGGCAAGCAGTATCATTCAGCCTCATTGCCAAGCTCCTGAATGTACCACATAGGTTGCCATATGCGCCTCCTCCAATATCTCTCTCCTCAATTTATCATTATCAAACACATAAAGTCTATTTCCATACCTCAACATTTCATCTATGCCTTTGGTAAACATCTTTTCTTTCTTTCCATAAGGATCCTCCAACTGATCCTTAAACTCCTTAAGGTGTCTAACACCACTAAATTCACTAAGGTATTTTTATCCTTGATTCGAGCTACGCAAGATTTATTTTCTTATTCAATCACAAATACCTCCTTTAAAGGAGTAAGTACCACCAAGTATCTTCTCTCCTATTCACAAGCGTACTTGCTCTCACCGGCCTAGCTACCCTGCCACGTCTACCTCGCCCCCTACGGGTGGGTGCCCGTGGCCTATTAGCCATCTCAGTAGGGGCATCTTGCTCCCCCACTTGTCTTAAGGTGGCTCGTGTCTTAGGTGGCAATCTTACCTAGACAAGAGCAAACACTTGTCATTAACCACAGTTAAAGAGATAAGGTGGTTTCTAAGATTGGAAATTTATGCGGTTCTTCGTTTATGAAATGTGTCGCGGCTCACAGTTCATAATTAAAAATCCCACATAAAAAACCCGACTCTCCGCTAGACCTGACCATAACACCCTAGGACCTAAACAACCAAAGGCTCTGATACCAACTTTGTCATGACCAAATTTCCCGAGCCATGACCGGCGCATGGGTCTAATGGACGTAATCCACTAAACCCAAGCAAGCCTATTATTTATTTTACTTATAATTTCATCTATTATCACTAAGTCATATTTCATAACTTTGAATCAAAATAGTGATATACATTGCCAACTTGTACTGGCATTACTCATTTAAAATTTACATTAAGTTCATCTATACATAACAAAATAATACTCGACTTCCAGCGGAGGGACTCGGATGAATATACAGCTACCGAATGTCGAGACACTTGCCAAAAGATGGACACAGGTTTGTAAGGACACCTCGTCCTAATTATCGGCTGCCTCGTGATTTGAAAACATCAATTTTTATAAAACGTGAGTACAATACTCAGTGAGTGAATATTAGAAGGGAACAAGCAATCTCAACCAGGAAATTTGACAATCATGATGCACCGGTTGAAAATAAAGTCATTTTCATCTAATTACTATTCCAAACCCTTTTTCCCTTACCTAGAAATTTATTACGCATTCAAGGATTAAACATCCTTGAACTTACACCGATCCTTCTAGCAAAGTAGTAAAACTGACGGTTATTTACAAATTGTCACACAATAAGGGTTTCACAACTCATACGATTCATATATGCATATGTATCACGTATAATTTCATTCACCAATTGTTCTATCAAGCAAGATAGCAAAATTAATAGTTTATCACAAACCGTCACAAACAAGGGTTTCACATACCACACAATCAAACATATATACACAAAGATATGAGCAATTATATACACCGCCAAGTCTTCATTATTCTTGGTGGTACATAGAAATAATTATCGGAGTACTCGGTAAAGGGTGTCACTCAGTATCCCTTTTTGCACACTTCTGAATTTTTAGGAAATTGTGGGCGTTACGTATTGCCGTCCCCACAACCTTTATCATTAAACCGGCATTGCACTTCCCACTCCGCACATGCACGGTCGTAATTATCACATCCTTTGTCATTCAACTGGCATTGCACTTCCCACTCCGCACATGCACGGTTGCATCAATTTCACCATAATTTATTAATAATGCATATCAGCATAATACAAGGGTACACAAGTTCAGTACACTTAATTTCACACAATTTCTCAATAATACATGTAGGCATCATATAGATATACACAGATGCATCGCAATCATATTTAACATCACTGAAATATTTTTACTAAAGGCTTGTTACCGAGATTCATTTTTAAATGGGAATTAGATATAGTCATTCACGCATTTCATTTCAACTTAATTAGAATTCCCAAATAAATTTTGAAATGCAATTTCACTCACAGGTGTCGAAAATTCAGATTCCGGGTGCACTCAGACTAATAGTCTTCAGGCGCAATTCCTTTGCCTTTTTCGGACGTCTCACTACCTTGTCAAATAACAAAGTCGAGGAATTTACTATATTGTCCCTAAATTGATATAAACTAATTTAAATTACTAATGCTTGATATGTAAATGCAAAAATACGACCGATTATCGCTTAATCGCGATATCGATTAAATTCGACCGATCACCTGATTTATTGACAATTGTGTCCAAATCACCTCCAAATTAATCAATTTCTCCTCTAATACCTTAATTTACCACATACCATTAAAAAAAAGCCAAATTCAGCATTAGAACCCTCACAGTTCCTTATAGAAAAATTCGATCATTTGGTGCATTAGCACTGAAATTGTTTTTTACATAACCGTTTCACCTTAATTCATCATTTTCCAAGCCATTTTCCTTGAAATAAAAACAATCCCCCATTGATATTCAGCCCGCATGGTTCGAACAACAAGGACTCTAGAGAAATTGAATATTTCTTTTGTGTTTTTGTTCATAACCATGCTTAACTATCCTTAAACACTAACATAGTCTAAAATCAAATTATTCCAACAATAATTCCTCTTCCATACCCATTTTTCAGAATTGAATTCATTATGATAACTCAATNAATTGAATTCATCATGATAACTCAATCTTCAATCATGGAAATCAAGAACAAAAGCATGGGTAAGCTAGGTATCAAGGAGAATTAAAGAAATTTTAACTTACCTAGCTTGTTTCCTTGATTTCTTCAATTTTTCTTTGAATTTCCACCTAGGTTTTCTTGTTTTTCCCTTTGTTCTTCCTTTTCTCTTGTTGGTGGTTGTCTAGGCCGAATATGGTGAGAGAATTGGGGATTTAATGGGCTGATTTCTATAGAAAATAATAAAATAATCAAGCATGCCATGTGTCACATGCTTATTGGCCCAATTTTTAACTTTTTTACTTTTTTTTTCTTAATTTTGCACCACAAATATTCTGGTATTTATCCAATCCTACCACAATTAAAATCCCTTGATCTTGAGAAGTGCTGGGGCCAAAAATTTATCGATTTGCCCCCGAGGTGAAAAAATTATAATTTTGCCCCTATGCTCCGAAATGTATCGGAATCACATTATTTCTACTTTTGAACCTCAAATAACACTAATATTGATCAATATTAACCAAATGGGGCAAAAATTGTTTTATAAAAATTCCCGTTTAGTCCTCTAGTGGCAAAATTACCATTTTACCCTTATGTTCCAAAAATACTGGGAATCATAATTTTTCACTGCTAAACATCATTTTATACTCCAATAATCATAATTATATTTCATATAATTATTCTTGGTTAAATGTGATCAAATCTTGGCTAGAAATCTCCATTTTATCATCAAATGGTACAATGACCGTTTTGTCCCTAATCGGTCCATTTTCCTAATGGACTCCAAACTGGACCCTGAACTCCGAATCACTATTCTAAGCCATTCTGTGGGTTTCAAAATTTTCAATTTTCTCTTAGAATTTCTATTTGAACTAGTTTAAGTCTCGATTTAACTTAGTTGTACCACTCGGTACAATACCGTCTTTTAATCGAGCTTGACAAGGTCTCACATCTCATCAACGAAAGGTTTTAGATTCACGTTTCCCAATGCAAACATCAAATTATGTTCTTTTTTAACGAAAAATGTGAAGAAATATTAATTCAAAATCAATTAAAAAGTTCTAAAATCACTTAAAGCGAGTAATAAGGCTTTCCAAGCCATGAGTGACTATAAATTGACTTTTTTTGTTAATGGTTGGCTTTTGCTTCATGTTTCCCAATGCAAACATCAAATTACGATCTGTTTTAACCAAAAATATAAAAAAAATTCTATTTAAAATCATGCAAAAAGTTATAAATCTACTTAAAGAGAGTAATAAGGCTTTCGAAGACATGAGCTACTATAAATAGACTTTTCTTGTCAATGTATGGCTTTTTCTTAACATTTCTTGATGAAAACATCAAATTATGATCTATTTTAATTGAAAAGAGAAAAATTCAATTTTCAAATCATTTATACGATTATAAAAACAGTTAAAGCAACTAACTAGGCTTTCAAGGATATGGGCAATTATAAATGGACTTTTCTTTTCAATGGATGGTTCTCGCTTCATGTTTCCCAATGCAAACAACAAACTATGATATGTTTTAGCCAAAAATGAAAACAAATTCAAATTGAAATCATTTATAAGATTATAAAACCATCTAAAGTGAGTAAATAGGCTTTTGAAGGCATTAGTGACTATGAATAGACTTTTCTTGCCAATGGATAGCTTTTGTTTCATGTTTCTTGATGCAAACATCAAATTATGATATGTTTTAACTAAAAATGTAAAAGAAATTCAAGTTAAAATCATTTAAAGAGTTAGAAATCCACTTAAAGTGAGTAACAAGACTTTCGAAGGCATGAGTTACTATAACTAGACTTTTCTTGTCAATGGATGGTTTTTTCTTTACATTTTTCGATGCAAACAACAAGTTGTGATCAGCTTTAACCAAAAATGAAAAAAAAATTCCATTTAAAATGATTTATAAAGTTATAAATCCACTTAAAGAGAATAACAAGGCTTTAGAAGGCATGAGTGACTGTAACTGGACTTTTCTCATCAACGGAAGGTTTTAGCGTCACGTTTCCTAATGCAAACATCAAATTATGATCTTTTTAAGGGAAAATGTGAAAAAATACTAATTCAAAATCAGTTAAAAAGTTCTAAAATCACTTAAAGCGAGTAACAAGGCTTTCCAAGCCATGAGTGACTATAAATGGACTTTTTTGTTAATGGTTGGCTTTCACTTGATGTTTCCAAATGCCAACATCAAATTACAATCTATTTTAACAAAAAATGTAAAAATAATTCAATTTAAAATCATGTAAAAAGTTATAAATCGACTTAAAGCAGGTAATAAGGCTTTCGAAGAAATGAGTTACTATAAATAGACTTTGCTTGTCAATGTATTGCTTTTTCTTCACGTTTCCCAATGAAACCATCAAATTATGATCTGTTTTAATCGAAAAAGAGAAAAATTCAATGTTCAAATCATTTATACGATTATAAAACCATTTAAAGTGACTAACTAGGCTTTCGAAGGCATGAGTGAATGGACTTTTCTTGTCAATGGCTGGTTCTCACATCATGCTTTCTAATGCAAACAACAAACTATGATCTGTTGTAGCCAAAAATGAAAAGAAATTCAAATTGAAATCATTTATAAGATTATAAAACCATATGAAGTGAGTAAATAGGCCTCTGAAGGCATTAGTGACTGTAAATAGGCTTTTCTTGTCAATGGATAGCTTTGTTTCACGTCTCCTGATGAAAACATCAATTTATGATATGTTTTAACAAAAAATGTAAAAACAATTCAAGTTAAAATCATTTAAAGAGTTAGAAATCCACTTAAAGCGAGTAACAAGGCTTTCGAAGGTATGAGTTAATATAACTGGACTTTTCTTGTCAATAAATAGCTTTTTCTTTACATTTTCTAATGCGAAAAACAAGTTATCGTATCTTTAACCAAAAATGAAAAAAAATCAATTTAAAAGCATTTATAATGTTACAAATCCAATTAAATAGAATAACAAGCCTTTTGAAGGCATGGGTGACTATAACTGGACTTTTCTTGTCAACAGAAGGTTTTTGCTTCACGTTTCCTTACACAAACATCAAACTATGATCTTTTTTAATCGAAATGTCAAAAAAATCCAACTCAAAATCAATTAAAACATTCTAAAACCACTTAAAGTGAGTAACAAGGCTTTCCAAGCCATGAGTGACTATAAATGGACTTTTCTTGTTAATGGCTGACTTTCACTTCACGTTTTCTAATGCAAACATCAAATTATAATCTGTTTTAACCAAAATATGTAAAAAAAAAAAATTCAATTTGCGATCATTTAAAAAGTTATAAATCCATTTAAACCAAGTAACAAGGCATATAAAGGCATGAGTGACTATAAATGGACTTTTCTTCTCAATGGATGGCTTTTGCTTCACATTTCCCAATGTAGACATCAAATTACAATATGTTTTAACCAAAATTGTAAAAAAAATTCAAATTCAAAATCATTTAAAAAGTTATAAATCCACTTAAACCGAGTAATAAGGCTTTCGAGTAAATCCACTATAAATAGACTTTTCTTGTCAATGTATGGCTTTTTTTTCACGTTTCCCAATGCAAACATCAAATTGTGATCTGTTTTAATCAAACAAGGGAAAAATTCAACTTTAAAATCATTTATACGATTATAAAACCATTTAAAGCGACTAACTAGGCTTTTGAGGACATGAGTGACTATAAATAGACTTTTCTTGTCAATGGATGGTTTTTGCTTCATATTTCCCAATGTAAACAACCTATGATCTGTTTTAACCAAAAAAGAAAACAAATTCAAATTGAAATCATTTATAAGATTATAAAACCATCTGAAGCGAGTAAATAGTCTTTTGAAGGCATTAGTGATGATAAATAGACTTTTCTTGTCAATGGATGGGTTTCGCTTCACGTTTCATGATGTAAACAACAAACTATGATCTGTTTTAACCAAAAATGAAAACAAATTCAAATAGGAATCATTTAATTAGTTAGAAATCCACTTAAAGGCATGAGTAACTATAACTAGACTTTTCTTGTCAATGGATAGTTTTCGTTTTACATTTCTCGATGCAAACAACAAACAATGATCCATTTTAACCAAAAGTGAAAACAAATTGAAATTGAAATCATTTATAAGATTATAAAACCATCTGAAGCAAGTAAATAGGCTTTTGAAGGCATTCGTGACTATAAATAGACTTTTCTTGCCAATGGATGGCTTTTGTTTCATGTTTTTCAATGGAAACATCAATTTATCATCTTGTTTAACCAAAAATGTAAAAGAAATTCAATTTAAACTCATTTAAGTCGTTATAAATCCACTTAAAGCGAGTAACAAGGTTTCGAAGGCATGAGTTGGTATAACTGAATTTTTTCTGTTAATGGATGAATTTTTCTTCACATTTTTTTATGCAAACAACAAGTTATCATATGTTTTAACCAAAAATGAAAAAACAAATTCAATTTAAAATCATATATAAAGTTATAAATCCACCTAAAGAGAATAACAAGGCTTTCGAAGCCATAAGTGACTATAACTAGACTTTTCTTGCCAACGAAAGGGTTTTGCTTCACATTTCCCAATGCAAACATCAAATTATGATCTTTTTTAACTAAAAATGTAGAGAAAAAATCCTATTCAAAATCATTTTAAAAGTTGTAAAACCACTTAAAGCGAGTAACATGGCTTTCCAAGCCATGAGTGACTATAAATGGACTTTTCTTGTTAATGGTTGGCTTTCATATCAAATTTCCCTATGCAAACATCAAATTATGATATGTTTTAACCAAAACTGTAAAAAATAATTCAATTTATAATCATTCAAAAAGTTATAAATCCACTTAAAGCAAGTAACAAGGCATATAAAGGCATGAGTAACTATAAATGGACTTTTCTTGTCAGTTGATGGCTTTTGTTTCATGTTTCCCAATGTAAATATTAAATTATGATCTATTTTAACTAAAAATGTAAAAACAATGCAAGTTAAAATCATTTAAAGAGTTAGAAATGCATTTAAAGTGAGTAACAAGGCTTTTAAAGGCATGAGTTACTAGACTAGACTTTTCTTGTCAATGTATGATTTTTTCTTTACGTTTTCAGATGCAAACATCAAGTTATGATCTGCTTTAACCAAAAATGAAAAAAAATTCAATTGAAAATCATTTATAAAGTTATAAATCCACTTAAAGAGAATAACAAGGCTTTGGAAGGCATGAGTGATCGTAACTAGACTTTTTCACCAACGAAACGTTTTAGCTTCACATTTTCCAATGCAAACATCAAATTATGATCTTTTGTAATGGCAAATGTGAAAAAATACCAATTCAAAATCATTTAAAAAGTTCTAAAATCACTTAAAGCGAGTAACAAGGTTTTTCAAGCTATGAGTGACTATAAATGGACTTTTTTTGTTAATGGTTGGCTTTCGCTTCATGCTTCCAATGCAAATATCAAATTATGATCTGTTTTAACCAAAAATGTAAAAAAAAAATTCAATTTCAAAGACTTAAAGCGAGTAATAAGGCTTTCAAAGACATGAGTTACTATAAATAGACTTTTCTTGTCAATGTATGGCTTTTTCTTCATGTGTCCCGATGAAAACATCAAATCATGATCTATTTTAATCGAAAAATAGAAAAATTCAATTTTTAAATCATTTATACGATTATAAAACTATTTAAAGCGACTAACTAGGCTTTCGAGGGCATGAGTGACTATAAATGGACTTTTCTTGTCAATGGATAGTTCTCGCTTCATGTTTCTCGATGTAAACAACAAACTATGATCTGTTTTAGCCAAAAATGAAGACAAATTCAATTTAAAATCATTTATAAAGTTATAAATCCACCTAAAAAGAATAACAAGGCTTTTGAAGGCATGAGTGACTATAACTGGACTTTTCTTGTCAACGAAAGGTTTTTGCTTTTCATTTTCCAATGCAAACATCAAATTATGATCTTTTTTAATTGAAAATGTAAAAAAAAAATTCTATTCAAAATAATTTTAAAAGCTGTAAAACCATTTAAAGCGAGTATCAAGGCTTTCCAAGCCATAAGTGACTATAAATGGACTTTTCTTGTTAATGATTGGCTTTTGCTTCACGTTTCCCGATGCAAAATCAAAGTATGATATGTTTTAACCAAAATTGTAAAAATAATTCAATTTAAAATCATTCAAAAAGTTATAAATCCACTTAAAGCGAGTAATAAGGCTTTTGAAGGCATAAGTGACTATAAATAGACTCTTCTTGTCAATGTTTGCCTTTTTCTTCAAGTTTCCTGACGAAAACATGAAATTATGATATGTTTTAACCAAAAAAGGGAAAAATTCAATTTTAAAATCATTTATAAGATTATAAAACCATTTAAAGTGACTAAGTAGGCTTTCGAAGGCATGAGTGACTATAAATGGATTTGTTTTGTCAATGGATGGTTTTCGCTTCATGTTTCCCAATGCAAACAACAAACTATGATTTGTTTTAACCAAAAAAGAAAACAAATTCAAATTGAAATCATTTATAAGATTATAAAACCATTTGAGGCGAGTAAATAGGCTTTTGAAGGTATTAGTGACTATAAATAGACTTTTCTTGTCAATTGATGGCTTTTGTTTCATATTTTCTAATGTAAACATTAAATTATGATCTGTTTTCACTAAAAATATAAAAGAAATTCAAGTTAAAATTGTTTAAAGAGTTAGAAATCTACTTAAAGCGAGTAACAAGGCTTTTGAAGGCATGAGTTACTATAATTGTACTTTTTTTGTCAATGGATGGCTTTTTCTTCACGTTTTTATATGCAAACAACAAGTTATGATTTACTTTAACCAAAAATGAAAAAAAAATTCAATTTAAAATCATTTATAAAGTTATAAATCGACTTAAAGAGAATAACAAGGCTTTGAAAGGCATGAGTGATTATAACTAGAGTTTTTTCTTTTTCTCGTGAAGGGAAGGTTTTAACTTCATGTTTATCGATGCAAACATCAAATTACAATCTTTTTTAACCAAAAATGTAAAAAAAATCCAATTCAAAATCATTTAAAAGGTTCTAAAATCACTTAAAGCGAGTAACAAGACTTTCCAAGCCATGAGTGACTATAAATGGACTTTTCTTCTTAATGGTTGGTTTTCGCTTCATGTTTCCCGATGCAAACATCAAATTACCATCTGTTTTAGCCAAAATTGTAAAACAATTTCTATTTAAACTCATTTAAAAAGTTATAAATCCACTTAAAGTGTCACGACTTGAAACTCTCATCGAGCTCGTGACAACTGCCGCGACGTCCCGAAAAACATTCATTACTCGGAATGTTAATCGAAACCTCACAAGGCTTAACATCAATTTTTCTCGCTTCCCCTGTGAGTATTAGTCTCTAAAATTATGTTTTTAGAGAATATAAACTATTTCCAATTCAAAACAATAAAAAAATAATTTTTTTCTCACAGGGGCTTTTTGGTCATTTTTCCTCAATAATCTCGAAATCTGCTAAAAATGTAGTATGCGAGTACAAAACACATAATTATTAATCAAAAATAAGTTTAAACATCTAAAACCTTCATTTAAAATGAAATTATGAATATTTGGATATAATAAAATAATGAAAGAAATATTCAACAAAATATTCTATTTTCATATCAAACAATATTTTTAGAGTTATACGTAAATAATTTTTGTAGAACCGTAAAAGCAAAATAAATTCATACATACTATAATATAGTAAGCCAGAGTATTTAATTTAATTTACAATAACTACTGGGCCCCCGAATAACTAAAAGTAAGGAAGACTATGAGCCTATAGTTTGGAGGATGTAAATCCAATGGTGGTCCTCGATGAAATCAACTATCTATAGACTATCCTGACCTTGAAATGGGTGGAAAGGAGGGTGGTGAGATTATATAATCCCAGTGACTAAACAAATACCATCTAAAATATCTAAAGCCGAGTAAATGGAGACAGATAAAATAGTTTAACATACTGTAATTCATCACCTTTCAACTTGTTTCAACCAAATAAAATCAATTCATATAAATCAAGTAATCAACGTGACTTATGAATTTCTTTAAAGCTTGGCTCGTGCCAAAATCATTTTCATACCCAGTTATCAGGGATGCCTTGATTGAGGGCTATTCCAACCGAGTCCGCCAAGGCTGTTAAAAATTTTGTATACACGTAAACATATTTTTAGTTTGAAAAACACAGCCGTTCCTTGGCATTGATTGAGTTCACCCTCACGTGGTGGTTTGACGTGAAGTGAACTCTAAAGTTATACCTCAAGAGTTACCCTACTCGCCTCTCCAACCGAGGTAAAATATAACGGGATTTTGTGCCTCTCTAATAGGCTGGTCCACAGAAAACCCTCTCACTGCAGCAAGTTAAACCCACCATACAATAAAATTCAACAGCATGACATGACAATTATTTTATTTTATTTTACGGTCTTTCAAGGCAAATCAACAATTATACATTTCCAACACATTTATCAAATCAACCATTCATGCCAATATTGCCATAAGCCAATCAATTAGAATCATGAATTTACAACACACAAAAACAATCTCCAATTACTATATTTTCAAACCATCATTCAATTTTAAAACAATTTTATGAAATCATTTCATTAAATCACATTTTGTTTATAAAACTGAAAAATTAATCATTTAATTTATTTTCCACAAAATTAAAAAAAATGAATTAAAATTTACTTCAGATAATTAAGATGATGATATGGTTACTCACTATTCGGGGAGTCAAATTTTTTGAATGCTTGGACTATCGATCCTTGGGTACAATTTCTTTACCCTTATCGGAGGATTCTCCACCTTGATATAGTACAAAATCGAGAAACTTACTACATTGGTACTAAATCGAAATTAAACTAATTTAGACTACTAATGCATGATATGAAATGCAAAATGCACGGGTAACTATCTAAACCCGGTATTGGCCTAATTCGTCTTATCACCCGATTAATTGGCCAACGCGTCCAATTTAGCTCCAAATTGCTCCATTTCTTTTCCAATACCTTAATTCACCAAACACAAGTCAAATAACCTAAAATTTGGCAAAACCATTTTCACTTTTCTTCTTAGAATTTTCAGTCAATAATGGTGCATTAACATCGTGATTTTTTCTACTACTTTTCCATACCATAATTCATCATTTTCTAACCAATTCTCGTAAAATAAAAAATGAAATTCATCCTCACTCAATACAAGGTAGGTTCGGCCATTGATGGGTGATGGGGAAAATGAATTCTTTTCTTGTTGTTTTGCTTCTAGACATGGTAAACTAATTAAAAACACTAACATAACTTGAAATCAAATCAATCCAACATCATTCTCTCTCCATACCCATT
>NC_030851.1:22579650-22599593 GCF_000208745.1 Theobroma cacao | reverse complement strand
GCATGCCCAACTACTCATGCTTCAATTTATCTCCAAGGGTTTCTAACATGTCACCTAGTTTACTTGTGTTGTTACTAATCCTTTCCTTTCAACAAGGTCAAGACAAGATCAGTATATTCTCATAATAATATTCTATATAAACTCATTTGCCATATCATTATTGAAATCTTTATTTACATTTTCCTCACTTGGTAGTGACATCTCTTATCAATATCTCATACATTCATCTAACCTATCACTCACTTCCTCTTTAACTTTTTACAAGGTTCACTTTATTTCTCAAGATTCAACTTTAGTCAACATATTATTCATCTTAACACTCCACATGTTAATTTATTTTTATGTAGCCATCTCAAAAACTCTTTAACTTTTCTTTCTCTTACATGCCAATATATAAGGCAATAAAGAAACTCTGCAATTTCACTCATCATCTTTATCTTAATACCTCTCCAATGCACTTAAGACTCCAAACAACAAAGCTTAACATCAAAACCAATAACCATATTTTAACTCGCGAGTCCAATCTTTATGCTGCTCATAGTCTGCTCATGCTTTCTAACCATAAGGGGTTCTTAATGCGACAACGTTTGATAGTCAATACTGTAGCATTGCAACTGTTTGAATTCACTTTATCCCAGTAACTCTTCCACCTTCAAAGCTACTACCTCAATTATTCACATTTGTGTGGCTTTCCTCTGAGTCTATACAACAATTAGCAAAACTAACTTTCTATCACAAGTGCGCAATCAGAACATTGACTTAACGTATTTATTTTGCCACTAACATTCATATATCTTTACCATAACATTTAGGACGAGTTTGCTTAAGCAAAAATCTCCAAATTTATTCATAGCTACATGTATCTCAGATTGCACATCACTTATCATTAGTCAATAAATCCCACTTGAGAATACTCTTTCTATATTGTATAGTGACTTCACCATATACGTATGATACCACACATAATTATTCGTTGTTTTTTAGTGTTCCACAATTCTTTAGTATTCACAACTACTGGTCTTCTTTGTCTTGTACTCCAATAATTTTATTGACTTTCAAAATAATTAACTACGAAAACAGCTCAGCTTCCTCCTTACTTTATTCTCGCAATCCTTACTAAATCAAAATTACATACTCCCCATATTCCATAATTTAACTTCATTGGGCTATATTTGTGCGCAATTATTACCTCATAATGTCATGGCATCACTGAGTAATCCTTTTCATGCTTAAATTACAATTATCAACTTAATCACGTTATCCATTTCGAATGTCATTTATAACCTTATTGCTTCCTCCTATAACCTTTCTCAATAATTATATTACCAATTTATCCCTGTCATACTAGAAGATTCCCATATACATCCAGTCATTTAAACAGTTATTATATAATCCATTCTAGTCATACACTTTAAAAGCCAAACTATTAACTTCTTTGTACAAAAAACTATTATCTCCTTTACACTACATCTACCTAGAGTTAAAGTAGTACAAAATCCTACGAAAATATTACATGTCATTGGGATCATCATCTTAATCTGATTTTATCGGAAGATTCTACTCCAAGTCCTTCTTAAGATCCTCTTCCGGGTTCTCCTCCTCTTGAGATTTTCTCCTTTGTTCCTCAATCCAGGCTTGTTATATTCTCCTACATTCCTCATAACTCACCGGCGCAGCATTTCTTCCACAACCAGGAGCAAAATGTCATACAACGTTCACCTTCCTAAGGGGATAATTTACAACAGTTACTTTCTCCTTATTATTTTCTTGTTGTTCCTTTACATTCATTCCATAGCTTGGAGGATAGTGTTGAACAACTGACACCCCCTTCCTAGGACGAATACCTCCTTCGACTATCCTTAATTTCCCCCTTTCTTTAGCATATTCCTTAGATTCTCTAAAAAGGGAATCTCTCATGCTTACATTAATATTATTACTATCTGCACTTTCTAGACTACTCGGTTCGGGCTGCCATCGGCTTCTAGCAGTAGAATCTAGCGATCCCTCGCAAATACTATGAGAGGCGTCGGGACTACTGTCTCTCCTAGACATGGTGTGTGTGTCACCAGTGCACCTCAAAACCTATACGCAACCAAGTAGTAATTACTTAATCATTCATGCATCGCAAGGGTGGTTAGGCTTCTACATGTAGATGCATGTATTCTATTCGATCTAACCTAACTTAACTCGGGGCCACACTAACATTGTAAATTTTTAAAATAACTTTAAAAATAAAAACTCTTATCTTTAAAACCAAAAGCTTTGATACCAATCTAATTGTCACGACCCGAAACTCTCATCGAACCCGTGACAACCGTCGCGACGTCCCTATAGACATTCATTACCCGAAATGTCAATCGAAACCTCGCAAGGCTTAACATTAGTTTTTCTCGCTTCCCTTGTGAGTATTAGTCTCTAAAATTATGTTTTCAGAGATTATAAACTATTTCCAATTCAAAACAATAGAAAAATAATTTTTTTCTCATAGGGGCATTTTGGTAATTTTTCCTCAATAATCTTGAAATCCACTAAAAATGTAGTATGCGAGTACAAAACACATAATTATTAATGAAAAATAAGTTTAAACATCTAAAACCTTCATTTAAAATGAAATTATGATTATTTGGATATAATAAAAAAATAAAAGAAATATTTAACAAAATATTCTATTTTCTTATAAAATAATTTTTTAGAGTTATACGCAAATAATTTTGATAGCAGCGTAAAAGCAAAATAAATTCATACATACTATAATACAGTAAGCCAGAGTATTTAATTTAATTTACAATAACCAGTGAGCCCTCGAATAACTAAAAGTAAGGAAGACTATGAACCTACAGTTTGGAGGATGCAAATCCAATGGTGGTCATCGATGAAATCGGCTATCTATAGACTATCTTGAGCCTAAAATGGGTGGAAAAGAGGGTGGTGAGATTATATAATCCCAGTGACTAAACAAATACCATCTAAAATATCTAAAGTTGAGTAAATGGAGACAGATAAAATAGTTTAACATACTGTAATTCATCACCTTTCAACTTGTTTCAATCAAATAAAATCAATTCATATAAATCTAGTAATCAATATGGCTTATGAATTTCTTAAAAGCTTGGCTCGTGCCAAAATCATTTTCATACCCAGTTATCAGGGATGCCTTGATTGAGGGCTATCGCAACTGAGTCTGCCAAGGCTATTAAAAATTTTGTATGCACGTAAACATATTTTTAGTTTGAAAAACACAGCCGTTCCTTGGCATTAATTGAGTTCACCCTCACGTGGTGGTTTGACGTGAAGTGAACTCTAAAGTTATACCTCGGGAGTTACCCTACTCGCCTCTCCAATCGAGGTAAAATATAAGGGGATTTCGTGCCCCTCTAATAGGCTGGTCCACAGAAAACCCTCCCACTGCAGCAAGTTAAACCCACCATACAATAAAATTCAACAACATGACATGGATATTATTTTATTTTATTTTATGGTCTTTCAAGGCAAATCAACAATTTATACATTTCCAACACATTTATCAAATCAACCATTCATGCCAATATTGTCATAAGCCAATCAATTAGAATCATGAATTTACAACACACAAAAACAGTCTCCAATTACTCTATTTTCAAACCATCATTCAATTTTAAAACAATTTTATGAAATCATTTCATTAAATCACATTTTGTTTATAAAACCAAAAAATTAATCATTTAATTCATTTTTCACAAAATTCAAAAAAATGAATTAAAATTTACTTCAGATAATTAAGATGATGATAACGTGACTCACTATTTCGGGAGTCAAATTTTTAGAGTGCTTCGACTGTCGATCCTCGGGTACAATTTCTTTACCCTTATCGGAGGATTCACCACCTTGACATAGTACAAAATCGAGAAACTTACTACATTGGTACTAAATCGAAATTAAACTAATTTAAACTACTAATGCATGATATGGAATGTAAAATGCACGGGTAACCATCTAAACCCAGTTTGGCCTAATTCGTCTTATCACCCGATTAATTGGCCAACGCGTCCAATTTAGCTCCAAATTGCTCAATTCTTTTCCAATACCTTAATTCACCAAACACAAGTCAAATAACCTGAAATTTGGCAAAACCATTTTCACTTTTCTTCTTAGAACTTTCGGTCAATAATGCTACATTAACATCGTGATTTTTCCTACTTTTTCACACCATAATTCATCATTTTTTAACCAATTCTCTTAAAATAAAAAATCAAATTCATGCTGACTCAATTCAAGGTAGGTTCGGCCATTGATGGGTGATGGGGAAAATGAATTCTTTTCTTATTGTTTTGCTTCTAGACATGGTAAACTAACTAAAAACATTAACATAACTTGAAATCAAATCAATCCAACATCATTCTCTCTCCATACCCATTCGACTAGCCATGAATTCACCATGAAAACATGAAATTTAACCATTGAAAATAGGAAAAATGCTTAAGGAAAATAGATTTCAAGTTTAAATTGAGAAATCCTACCTTTTTCACTTGTTTTCCTTGATTTTCCACAATTTTTCTCTTGAAATTCTCCACCTAGGGTTTGTTCTTTCTTTGTTTCCCTCTTTTCCTTGCTTGGCCAAATATTTGGAGAGAAGTGAGAGGTATATAGGCTGATTTTTAAAGGAAATCAGAAAATATTCTAAGCTTGACAATTGTCATATTATTATTGGTCCATTTTTAAAACTTTAAAAATTTAAACTTTTTATCTCCATCACATATATTTTCTCACTTATCCATAACATAAAAAGTCAATGGATGAATTCTATGAGCATGACAAGTGTTGGTGGTGTAAAATTACAATTTTGCCACTAGAGTGGCAAAATTACCATTTTACCCCTATGCTTCAAAAAATACTGGAATTACAATTTTTTTCACTTATCAACCTCAAATCATACTCCAATAAGTCCAATGTGATCAAAATCTTTTAAAAAAATTCTCATTTTGTCCTCGAGTGGCAAAATTACCTTTTTACCCTTAGATAGTGAAATTTTCGATTTAACTCCAAATTGATTCTTGAACTCCAAATCACCATTTTAAATCATTCCTGGACTGTAAAATTTTCAATTTCACCCTAAAATCTTCATTTGATCTAGTTCAAGGCTTAAATGAACTTTGTTGTACCTCTAGGTATAATACCTACTTTTGTAAATTTTTCGGGACTCTTCCAACATGCAAACATTCTATTCATCACATATATGTCATGACAAGTATTTTATAAGGTCGGGCTTTACATAAAGCAAGTAACAAGGCGTATGAAGGCATGAGTGACTACAAATAGACTTTTCTCATTAGTGGATGGCTTTTGTTTCATGTTTCCCGATGCAAACATCAAATTATGATCTATTTTAACCAAAAATGTAAAAGAAATTCAATTTAAAGGTTAGAAATCCACTTAAAGTGAGTAACAAGGCTTTCGAAAGAATGAGTTACTATAATTGGACTTTTCTTGTCAATGAATGGCTTTTTCTTCACGTTTTTTGATGCAAACCACAAGTTATGATCTGCTTTAACCAAAAATTAAAAACAAATCAATTTAAAATCATTTGTAAAGTTATAAATCCACTTAAAGAGAATAACAAGGCTTTTGAAGGCATGAGTGACTATAAATGGACTTTTCTTGTTAATGGTTGGCTTTCACTTCACATTTCCTAATGTAAACATTTGATTATGATCTATTTTAAAATGTTATAAATCTATTTAAAGCAAGTAACAAGGCGTATGAAGGCATGAGTGACTATAAATAGACTTTTCTTGTTAATGGATGGCTTTTGCTTCATGTTTCCAAATGTAAACATCAAATTACATTTGTTTTAACCAAAAATGTAAAAAAAATTCAATTTAAAATCAAGTAAAAAGTTATAAATCCACGTAAAGCGAGTAATAAGGCTTTCGAAGTCATGAGTGACTATAAATAGAATTTTCTTGTTAATGTATGGCTTTTTCTTCACGTTTCATGATGCAAAGATCAAATTATGATATGTTTTAACTAAAAAGTAGAAAAATTCAATTTTAAAATCATTTATACGATTATAAAACCATTTAAAGTGACTAACTAGGCTTTTGAAGGCATGAGTGACTATAAATGGACTTTTCTTGTTAATGGATGATTTTCGTTTCACGTTTCCCAATGCAAACAACAAACTATGATCTTTTTTAACCAACAATGAGAAAAAATTCAAATTGAAATTATTTATAAGATTATAAAACCATCCAAAGTGACTAGATAGGCTTTTGAAGGCATTAGTGACAATAAATAGACTTTTTTTTATCAATGGATGGCTTTCGCTTCACATTTTTTAATGTAAACAACAAACTATGATCTGTTTTCACCAAAAATGAAAATAAATTCAAATTCAAATTCAAATTATTAAAGAGTTAGAAATCCACTTAAAGTGAGTAACAAGGCTTTCGAAGGCATAAGTTACTAGTATTGGACTTTTCTTGTCAATGGATGATTTTTTCTTACGTTTTTCGATGCAAACAACAAGTTATGATCTGCTTTAACTAAAAATAAAAAAATCAATTTAAAATCATTTATAATGTTATAAATCCACTTAAAAAGAATAATAAGGTTTTTGAAGGTATGAGTGACTATAACTATACTTTTTTCGTCAATAGAAGGTTTTCGCTTCACGTTTCTCGATGGAAACATCAAATTATGATCTTGTTTAACCAAAAATGTAAAAAAAATCTAATTCAAAATCATTTAAAAAGTTCTAAAACCACTTAAAGCGAGAAACAAGTCTTTTCAAGCCATTAGTGACTTTAAATGGACTTTTCTTGTCAATGGTTAGCTTTCGCTTCATGTTTCCTATTGCAAACATCAAATTATGATATGTTTTAACCAAAAATGTAAAAAAAAATTAATTTAAAATCATGTAAAAAGTTATAAATCCACTTAAAGCAAGTAATAAGGCTTTTGAAGACATGAGTGACTATAAATAGATTTTTCTTGTCTATGTATGGTTTTTATTTAATGTTTCCTGATGAAAACATCAAATAATGATTTGTTTTAACCAAAAAAGAGAAAAATTCAATTTTCAAATCATTTATATGATTATAAAACTATTTAAAGCATGTAACTAGGCTTTCGAGGGTATGAGTGACTATAAATGGACCTTTCTTCTCAATGGAAGATTTTCACTTCATATTTCCCGATGAAAACAACAAACTATGATAAGTTTTAGCCAAAAATGAAAACAAATTAAAAATGAAATCATTTACAAGATTATAAAACCATATGAAGTGAGTAAATAGGCTTTTGAAGGCATTAGTGACCATAAATAGACTTTTTTGTCAATGGATGGCTTTTGTATCACGTTTCTCAATGAAAACATCAAACTATGATATGTTTTAAATAACAATGTAAAAGAAATTCAATTTGAAATCATTTAAAGAGTTAGAAATCCACTTAAAGTGAGTAACAAGACTTTCGAAGGCATGAGTTACTGTAACTAGACTTTTCTTGTCAATAGTTGACTTTTTCTTCACGTTTCTCAATGAAAACATCAAATTTTGATCTGTTTTAACCAAACAAGAGAAAAATTCAATTTTCAAATCCTTTATACGATTATGAAACCACTTAAAGTGACTAGCAAAGCTTTCGAGGACATGAGTGACTATAAATAGACTTTTCTTGTCAATGGATGGCTTTCACTTCATGTTTCTCAATGCAAAGATCAAATTACGATCTGTTTTAACCAAAAATGTTAAAGAAATTCAATTTAAAATCATTTAAAAGTTATAAATCCACTTAAAGTAAGTAATAAGGCTTTCAAAGGCATGAGTAACTATAAATAAACTTTTCGTGTCAATGTATGGCTTTTTGTTCACGTTTCCTAATGCAAACATCAAATTATGATCTGTTTTAACCAAAAAAGGGAAAAATTTAATTTGAAAATCATTTATACAATTATAAAACTATTTAAAGTGACTAATTACACTTTTGAGGACTTGAGTGACTATAAATGGACTTTTCTTATCAATAGATGATTTTCGCTTCACGTTTCCCGATGCAAACAACAAACTATGATCTGTTTTAACCAAAAAAGGAAAAATTCAAGCTGAAATCATTTATAAGATTATAAAACCGTCTGAAGTGAGTAAATATGATTTTGAACGCATTAGTGACTATAAATAGACTTTTCTTGTCAATGGATGGCTTTTGTTTCATGTTTCCCAATGCAAACATTAAATTATGATCTATTTTAACTAAAAATGGTAAAAAAAATTCAAGTTAAAATCATTTAAAGAGTTAGGAATCCACTTAAAGTGAGTAACAAGACTTTCAGAGGCATGAGTTACAATAATTGGACTTTTCTTGTCAATGGATGGCTTTTTCTTCACGTTTACCGATGCAAACAACAAGTTATGATCTGCTTTAACCAAAAATGAAAAAAATCAATTTAAAATCATTTATAAAGTTATAAATCCACTTAAAGGGAATAATAAGGCTTTTGAAGGCGTTAGTGACTGTAACTGGACTTTTCTTATCAACGGAAGGTTTTCGCTTCACGTTTCATGATGCAAACAATCAAATTATGATCTTTTTTAACCAAAAATGTAAAAAAAATTCAATCCAAAATCATTTAAAAAGTTATAAAACCACTTAAAGTGAATAACAAGGTTTTCCAAGCCATAAGTGACTATAAATGGACTTTCCTTGTTAATGGTCAGCTTTCGCTTTATGTTTCCCAATGCAAACATCAAATTATGCTATGTGTTAACTAAAAATGTAAAAAAAAAAAATTCAATTTAAAATCATTTAAGAAGTTATAAATCCACTTAAAGCAAGTAACAAGGCGTATGAAGGCATGAGTGACTGTAAGTAGACTTTTTCTGTTAATGGATGGCTTTGGTTTCATGTTTCTCAATGCAAATATCAAATTATGATATGTTTTAACCAAAAATGTAAACGAAATTCAATTAAAATAACATCTAAAGAGTTAGAAATCCTTTTAAAGGGAGTAACAAGGGTTTTGAAGGCATGAATTATTATGACTAGACTTTCCTTATCAATGGATGGCATTTTCTTCATGTTTCTCGATGCAAACAACAAACTATGGTTTTAACTAAATATGAAAACAAATTCAAATTGAAATCATTTATAAGATTATAAAACCATCTGAAGCGAGTAAATAGGCTTTTGAAGGCATTAGTGACTATAAATGACTTTTCTTGTCAATGGATGGCTTTTGTTTCATGTTTCTTGATGCAAACATCAAATGATGATATGCTTTAACCAAAAATGAAAAAAATTCAATTTAAAATCATTTATAAAGTTATAAATCCACTTAAAGAGAACAATAAGGCTTTCGAAGGCATGAGTGACTATAACTGGACTTTTCTTGTCAATGGATGACTTTTTCTTCACATGTTCCGATGCAAACATCAAATTATTATCTTTTTTAACTAAAAATGTAAAAAAAAACTAATTCAAAATCATTTAAAAAGTTCTAAAATCACTTAAAGCGAGTAACAAGGCTTTTAAAGGTACGAGTGCATATAAGTAGACTTTTCTTGTCAATGGACGGCTTTCACTTCTCGTCTCCTAATGCAAACATCAAATTATAATCTTTTTTAACTAAAAATGTAAAAAAAATTTAATTCAAAATCATTTATAAAGTTCTAAAACCACTTCAACCGATTAAGAAGGCTTTTATAGGTATGTGCACCTATAAATAGACTTTTTTTTGTCAATGGATGGCTTTCGCTTCACGTCTCCCAATGCAAACATCAAATTATGATCTGTTTCAACTAAAAATGATAAGAAATTCAATCTAAAATCATTTATAAAGTTTTGAAATCACTTAAAGCGAGTAATAAGGCTCTTGAAGACATGAGTGACAATAAATGGACTTTTCTTGTCAATGGAAGGTTTTTGCTTCATTTTTCCCGATGCAAACAACAAATTATGATCTCTTTTAACTGAAAATGTAAAAAAAATTCAATTCAAAATCATTTAAGAAGTTTTAAAACCACTTAAAAAAAGTAAAAAGCCTTTCCAAGCCATGAATGACTATAAATTGACTTTTCTTATTAATGGTTGACTTTTGCTTCATGTTTTCCAATGAAATATCAAATTATGATCTGTTTTAACAAAAAATATAAACAAAATTCAATTTAAAATCATTTAAAAAGTTATTGTGAGACCTCGACCTCTATAGGCTCGTAACTAGGCATAGACGCAATAAAACGAGCTACGGGTAGTTTCGTCATTTCCTTAGTAAGCTCCTAAAAATAAGTTTTTAAACAATATTATGGCCTAAGTAGGCCGAAGGCATAAATGAATGATGAAATACGGGTAAAATGGCGAAGGAAATAAAAATAATGATGATTCCCATGGTAGGGGCAAAATGGTCATTTTTCATCTCGGGTCAAAATTTTAAGTTTTCATAAACTCAAGTATTTTTAGACCCTTGTGGACCTGGCCTTAGTGTCAAAAGAGTAAAAAGATTGCACAAAAGATTGGAGAAGAATAAGCTAACTTGCTAAGGGCATTTTCATAATTTAAGTGAAGTTGGATAAGCTTGAGCTATAAATATCAGCTTCCAACAACTTCTTTTCACATTTCCAGCAGCTGTAGTGAGAAACTCTCGGGTTTAAGGGGACTGCCTGACCTGGTTCTCGCTGCAGCGAGAAATTTTCTATCTTGTATGCTATTTTGCTAGTTTTTGCCATATTTTTCCATTTCATTTACACCATAGCTCAGCATGGACTCCCAACATTTAGGGGATTATCTAATTAAGTTTGAAATGAGGAATTTTAGAGAGAAACCCTTGGCTAGTTGAGAAACCTTCGTTCAGCTAATAACCATTTAAAGTGACTAACTAGGCTTTCAAGGGCATGAGTGACCATTTAAAACAAATCATAATTTGATGTTTGCATCGAGAAACATGAAGAAAAAGCCATACATTGACAAAAAAAAGTCTATTTATTCTCACTCATATCTTTAAAAGTCTTATTACTCACTTTAAGTTGATTTATAACTTTTAAAATGATTTTAAATTGAATTTCTTTTACATTCTTGGTTAAAACAGATTGTAATTTGATGTTTGCCTTAGTAAACATGAAGCAAAAGCCAACTATTGACAAGAAAAGTTCATTTATAGTCACTCATGCCTTTATATGCCTTGTTACTTGGTTTAAGTGGATTTATAACTTTTTAAATGATTTTGAATTGATTTCTTTTTTTACATTTTTGGTTCAAATAGATCATAATTTGATGTTTCCATTGGAAAACATGAAGCGAAAGCCATTCATTGACAAGAAAAGTCTAATTATAGTCACTCATAGTTTTGAAAGCCTTGTTATTCTCTTAAGTGGATTTATAACTTTATAAATGATTTTCAATTAATTTTTTTTTCAGTTTTAGTTAAAATAGATCATAACTTGTTGTTTGCATCAAAAAATGTGAAGAAAAAGCCATCCATTGACAAGAGAAGTCCAGGTATAGTAACTCATACCTTCGAAAGCCTTGTTACTCACTTTAAGTGGATTTATAACTTTTAAAATGATTTTAAATTGAATTTCTTTTACATTTTTAGTTAAAAAATATCATAATTTGATGTTTGCATAGGAAAACATGAAGAGAAAGCCATCCATTGACAAGAAAAGTCTATTTATAGGCACTCATGCCTTCATACGCCTAGTTATTTGCTTTAAGTGGATTTATACCTTTTTAAATAATTTTGAATTGAATTTTTTTTACATTTTTGGTTCAAATAGATCATAATTTGATGGTTTCATCAAGAAATGTGAAGCGAAAGCCATCCACTGATAGGAAATGAAATGCCCCATACTTTGAAACAGTGATTAATAAAGTTGATCGGATGCAAATTGAGGTCAATTAAAATGTTTAAAAGTGATAAAAGATGAAAGAAATAATTTATGATAAAATATTTCACACGCGAGTAAATAATAATAAAATAATAATATTTTATCGGAGGATAATTTGAGAGTTAAAAGGGTGATTCGGAGGTCAATTGAGGTATAATAAGGAACTTTGGCAAACAAGGAGACAAGATAAAATTTTTAGAATAGAATAATATTTTATTAATAAAAGAATATTAAAATATTAATGTTTAGCAAGATGTCGAAATCAGTCATGAAGAAGGATCATATGGTTAATCCAAGTGGGGGAGAAGATGTCAAGCCTGACTCTATAAAATACTTGTCATGACATATATGTGGTGGATAGCATGTTTGCATGCTTGGAGAGTCTCAAAAAATCGACAAAAGTCGGTATTGTACCTAGAGGTACAACAAAGTTGATTCAAGCCTCAAACTAGATCAAATAGAGAATTTAAGATGAAATTAAGAATATTAAAGTCCCATAATGGTTTATTATGGTGATTTTGAGTTCGAGGATCAATTTGGAGTCAAACCGAAATTTTCACTATCTAGGGGTAAAATGGTCATTTTGCCATTGGAGGATAAAATTGGAATATTGGAAGAACGTTTTGATCAAGATTGATCACATTTGACTGATTGGAGTATAATTTGAGGTTGATAAGTGAAAAAAATTGTAATCCAGGTATTTTCGGAGCATAGGGGTAAAATGGTAATTTTACCACCTCAAGGGCAAAATTGTAATTTTACACACCTGACACTTGTCCAGCACATGGATTTTATCCAATATTATCATGGATAATTGAAGGAATTTAAGTGGTGGAGAAAGAAAGCTTAATAGTTAAGAAATTAAAAACAGGCCAATAACATGATGCCACGTGTCATGCCTTTATTAATTTATTATTTTTCCTTTTTAAAAGGCACAAAACCAGCCCATCTTCCACCCCATGGTCGGCCAAACCAGCAAGAAGAGAGAGAAAATAAAAACCAAACCATAGAGAGAGAAAATCAAAGAAAAAGTGTGAATTTTCAAGGAAATTAAGTGAAAAAGGTAAGATTTTTCTATTAAGCTTGAGTTTTCTTATTCCTAAGCATTTCTCCTTATTTTCCATGATTAAATTGCATGTTTTCATGGTGATTTCATGGCTGGTCATATGGGTCTAGAGAGAGAAAATTGTTGGATTGATTTGATTTTGATATATGTTAGTGTTTAGTGTTAGTTTAGCATGTTAGTAAACAAAATATGTAGAAAAACATTCATTTTTCCCATTACCTAGCCTTAGCTGAATTTTCAAGTCAATGGTGAGGAAGAATGTGATGTTATTTTAGGTTATTTGATTATGAAATCATGGTTTTTGATATGGAAATTAATGAATCATGGAAAGAAAATCAAGTAGGAAAAATTATGACAATGATGCACCATTTTGGCCGAATTTTTCCAAGAAGGAATATGAATGTGGCTTTGCTGATTTTTTGGTTATTTGGTTGAACATTGCTGATTTGAAGCATTAGAAAAAGAAATGGGATCAATTGGAGCTAAATTGGATGCGTATTTCAATTTATCGGGTAAAAGACCGAAAAAGGTCAATACGGTGTTTAGGCAAATTTTAGACCTTTTGCGTTCCATATCATGCATTAGTAGTCTAAATTAGTTTAATTTCAATTTAGTACCAATGTGGTGAATTTCTTGATTTTGTACTGTGTCAAGGTGGTGAGTCCTCCGATAAAGGCAAGAGAATTGCATCCGAGGATCAGTAGTCTGAGTATTTCGAAAATCCCCACTCTAGACATTATGAGTAACCTTATCATCATTTTAATTATCTAAAGTATGTTTTAACTCGGTTTTGGTGAAATTTTATGAAAATGAGTTAAATGGCTAAGTTTAGGTTTTGCAAACAAAAATGTGTTTAAATGAAAAGATTTTATAAATTGTCTTGAAACGAAATAACGATTTTGAAAATAGAGTAATTGGAGACCATTGGCATGTTGCAAATTTATGATTGGAAATTGATGGCTTATGTTATATTGTTATTGTGTTGGCATGACTGGTTGGGCTTTGTTTTATGAATTGTATGAATTATTTTATTTTACCCTCGCAGGCTGGGTAGTAAAATATTAGCCCTGTCATGCTGTTAAAATTTTATTGTATAGTGGGTTTAGCTTGCTGCAGTAGGAGGATTCTGTGGACCAGCCTATTAGAGGGGCACAAAATCCGGATATATATATGTACCTCGATCGGAGAGACGCGTAGGGTATCTCCTAAGGTATGGACAGAGTTCACGTCACGACGAGCCACCTCGTGATGATGAACTCCGCTAACGTCAAGGAATGGCTGTGTTTTTCAAACTAAAAATATGTTTTACGAGTATACAAAATTTTAACAGCCTTAGCAGGCTTGAGTGTACTCCTCTGATCAAGGTGTCATCGAGTATATTTGGTGGCATGAGCCAACTGTTTATGAAAGTAATAAGCCCTAATGGGAAATTAAATGAAATACAACCGTTTGCATGGGTTGGGATGAATTTTCAAATTGTGAAATACTTAAAATGATGGGATATTTTAATTGTCTCCTTTTACTCGACTTTAGCTGATTTAAATGGTGTTTGTTTACCCACTGGGATTTTATAATCTCACCACCCTCATTTCCACCCATTTCAAGATCAGAGTAGTTTGTAGATAGCTGGTTCCATCGGGGATTTTCAATGGATTGCGTCTTCCAAACTGTAGGTTCACAGCTTCTTTAATTCTAGTTATTGTGGGCCCACTGGATATTGTAAATTTAATAGTTTATTGTGCTACAGTATGAATGAATTTATTTTGTTTTTACGTTACAAAAAGTATTTACGCATAACTCCAAAATTTCTGTTTATAAGAGAATAAAATATTTTATTGAATATTTTGTTATATCTTCTTATTATATGCAAATAATTATAATTTCATTTTGAATAAAGGTTTTAGATGCCTAAACTTATTTTTAATTGTAAATCATGCGATTAGTACTTGCTTACTACATTTTTAATTGGTTTCGAAATTTTTAGTGGAAAATGATCAAAATACCCCTATGAGACAAAATTTTTTTATTTTATCAATTTTAAGTTGGAAATAGCTCAAAATCCTTTAGAACATAAAATTTGGCAACGGTTACTCATAGAGGGAAATGAGAACCTGATATTAAGCTTTGTGGGGTTCCGATTGGCATTCCGGGAGATGAGTAACCATCGGGGCACCGCGACGGTTGTCACGGGCTCGAGGGGAGTTCTGGGTCGTGACAGGAAAAGTCTAGTTATAGTCACTCATATTTTTGAAAGCCTTGTTATTCCCTTTAAATGGATTTATAACTTTATAAATGATTTTAAATTGATTTTTTTTTCATTTTTGGTTAAAGTAGATCATAACTTGTTGTTTGCATCGAAAAATGTGAAAAAAAAAGCCATCCATTGGCAAGAGAAGTCTAGGTATAGTAACTCATGCCTTCGAAAGCCTTGTTTCTTGCTTTAAGTGGATTTATAACTTTTAAAATGATTTTAAATTGAATTTCTTTTACATTTTTTGTTAAAAAAGATCATAATTTTATGTTTGTATCAGGAAACGTGAAACAAAAGCTATCCATTGACAATAAAAGTCTATTTACAGTCACTAATGCCTTTAAAAGCCTATTTACTAACTTTAGATGGTTTTATAATCTTATAAATGCTTTCAATTTGAATTTTTTTCTTTTTGGTTAAAATAGATCATAGTTTGTTGCTTGCATCGAGAAACGTGAAGCAAAAACCATCAATTGACAAATTCATTTACAGTCACTCATGCCCTCAAAAGCCTAATTAGTTGCTTCAAATGGTTTTATAATTGTCTAAATGATTTTAAAATTGAATTTTTCTCTTTTTTGGTTAAAACAGATCATAATTTGATGTTTGCATTGGGAAACATGAAGAAAAAGCCATACATTGACAAGAAAAGTCTATTTATAGTCACTCATGCCTTCAAAAGCCTTATTACTTGCTTTAAGTGGATTTATAACTTTTTAAATAATTTTCAATTGAATTTTTTACATTTTTGGTTAAAACAGATCATAATTTGATGTTTGCATTGAGAAATGTGAAACAAAAGCCATCCATTAACAAGAAAAGTCCATTTACAATCACTCATACCTTCATACGCCTTGTTACTTGCTTTAAGTGGTTTTAGAACTTTTTTAATGACTTTGAATTGAAATTTTTTTTAACATTTTTAGTTAAAAAAGATCATAATTTAATGTTTACTTTAGGAAACATGAATAAAAAGCTATCCATTGACAAGAAAAGTCCAATTATAGTCACTCATGCCTTCGAAAGCCTTGTTATTCTCTTTAAGTGGATTTATAACTTTATAAATGATTTTAAATTATTTTTTTTATTTTTGGTTAAAACAGATCATAACTTGTTGTTGGCATTGAAAAATGTAAAGAAAAAACTATCCATTAACAAGAAAAGTCCAGTTATAGTAACTCGTGCCTTTGAAAGCCTTGTTACTCGCTTTTAGCAGATTTATAAGTTTTTAAATGATTTTAAATTGAATTTCTTTTACATTTTTGGTTAAAACATATCATAATTTGATGTTTGCATTAGGAAACGTGAAGCGAAAACCATCCATTGATAAGAAAAGTCCATTTACAGTCACTCATGCCCTTGAAAGCTTATTTAGTTGCTTTAAATGGTTTTATAATCGTATAAATGATTTTAAAATTGAAGTTTTCTTTTTTTTTTTAGTTAAAACAGATTATGATTTGATGTTCGCATTGGGAAACATAAAGAAAAAAAACCATACATTGACCAGAAAAGGCAATTTATAGTAACTCATGCATTCGGAAACCTTATTATTCGCTTTAAGTGGATTTATAACTTTTTAAATGATTTTAAAATTAAATTTTTCTCTTTTTTGGTTAAAACAGATCATAATTTGATGTTCGCATTGGGAAACATGAAGAAAAAACCATACATTGACAAGAAAAGTCAATTTATAGTCACTCAAGCCTTCGAAAGCCTTATTACTCACTTTAAGTGGATTTATAACTTTTTAAATGATTTTAAATTGAATTTTTTTCTTTTTTTTTGGTTAAAACAGATCATAATTTGATGTTTGCATTGAGAAACATGAAACAAAAGCCATCCATTGACAAGAAAAGCCTATTTATAGTCACTTATGCCTTCGAAAGCCTTATTACTTACTTTAAGTGGGCTTATAACTTTTTAAATGATTTTAAATTGAATTTTTTTACACTCTTGGTTAAAATAAATCATAATTTGATGTTTGCATTGGGAAACATGAAGCAAAAGCCATCCATTGACAAGAAAAGTCCATTTATAGTAACTCATGATGGGTTTGGCTATGGACGACATGCTCAAATTACGCAGCAGAAAGAAAATTAAAACATTATACCTAAACAACCAAAACATGCCTCCACCCATGGATCACCTTGGTGATATTTAACACATAAAAGTACAAAATAAATTATTATTCAGAAAGTTACCTTGCCAAGTAATTTCGTAATCACAATGGCACTCCCCGAAACAATCCAGTGAACACTACAAGAGGCAAAAACCCTAGCCAATCAAGTGTTTGGCCTTTAATAGTAGTACACACAATTGCACTTGAACGTTCAACAAAAGAGGGAGTTTTTAACTATACTTTGTGCTAGCAAAGAAGACAACAATTGTCTTTTTCTTCTTTTTCACAATCTTAGCCGAACCTCTCTTGAAAATTGCTTCATAAGCAATTTTCTCTTTCACACAAAGGGAGTGATGGCAAAGAGAGAAAACGCTTTTCTTTTTTTGACAAAAACTAGGTTTTCTTCAATTGTGAAAAACTCTCATATGGAAAATAGTTAAAAGGTGACTTATATAGTTAGATTAAAATAACTTCAATTTTGCAAGTAAGCCCTTAATATTATAACACATTATAATATTGGGCCCATTACTCAATTAAACTCTTTTAATTAAGTCCTTGAAAATTAAAATCAAAATTAATTTCCTTTATATTTTGCAATCAAGGCCTTACAATTATAACTACTTATAATTATGTCTAAAACTTGATTAAACTCTTTTAATTAAGTTTATAGAAGTTAATTACCTAGCAGGTGATTTCAGTCTAACTTAAATCATCACTCTCCCAATTTAATTCAAATGCAATCATTGTGTGTGACTCATTAGGTTCCCAACATGTTGGCAATGGAATTGATTAATGACTTAATTGATTAATATAAATTTCAATCAATTAATTTATAATCAATTCCATAGACCAAGATTGGCATCTAGCAATGCACCATGGCCACCCGATTGTTAGGAAAGTCAAAGGATTCTTTGACAACCTTTTAGTGTACAGTCTATCAGTGTAATTCATTCCCTCATCATATATCCTGAAAATGATAAGAGCTTGATGCAGTGTCTACTTTTATTGACCTCCATATTTGTTCCATAGTTATAGCATTAGCTTTATATAGAGTTATGAAACCTTTTTCATAATCTCCATGTCGCCTTGGCTAGGGACTTCAATAAGCTAATGTTAACCAAGAACTGATAGGATATGCCCTCGAAAACACTTGAGGTGATGATTCCTAGCTTGACCATTCATTTGCCTTCACATGCTTCATACTATACCCAAAAACATCCTATTTTGGCATCCTTGGTTAGGCACCCATAGGGATGAAATCAAAGCATAGCACTTCACATATTAGACAACCTAGTGTCTCAAGTCTAAGGAGTATTTACACGACTGACACATGAGAAGTGTTGCATAGACACTGGAGTGTATTACCAAATGCACTTCTCATGGTGAGTCATGTTCAGTGAACTTGCTCTCTTAGGCAAGCACCTATATTCTAATTCCAAGTATCTTTATACTTCCATCTATGAGATCGATTACTTACTTTCAAAGTAAGGAACATAAAATATACTAGTCTCTAAGCACCAATGATGTCCAATCTCAATGATACATCGACCAGGAACATTTTGAGATTATGCTTTGATGCATAAGGATCTCATAACTACAACCCATTACAGTTTCCTTGCAAGGCATATTAATCTTATGGACTTCATCTAATTAGACTTATAACTCAATATAATTAATGTTTTATTGATAAAGGAAAACCTCTAATCATTCAACGTAAATGATACTGCTGCATGATTGGAATGTACATCATGTATTCTAATAATTTACATTAAGTTTGTCTATACAAAACAAAATAACACTCGACTTCCAGCGGAAGGACTCGGATGAATGTACAGCTACTGAATGCCGAAACACCTACCAAAAGATGGACATAAGTCCACAAGGACACTTCGTCCTAGTTACCGGCTACCTCATGATCTGAAAACATGAATTTGAAAATGGTGAGTATAAACCCAGTGACTGAACAAGGAAGGGAACAAGCATACCATAAGGAATCTTTAATGAAATCATGATGCATTCTTTTTCAAAACAATGCAATTTGTTTCTATTTTTATTAAAAACCCCTCATCAAGCCCTTAAATGATTAATCACTAGCAAATCATTAACCCATACATAACGAACCATTTGAAAAATAAAAGCTTCAATATTACACAAGTAAGTCAAATATGACAACGAATCTTCGCTCCAGCGAGAATGCCTTTCTGCTACAGCGACGTTGAGATTTAGTTATTAACCGAACAAGGGTTTCTCAACTAGTCGAGGATTTCTCACTAAACCTCCTCATTTTAAACTTAACTCATTTAATCCTAAATGTTGGAAGTCCATGCTCCGATATGGTAGCAAAGAAGTAAAAGATAGGGCAGCAATTGAACAAGATAGGAGACCAAAACAAAAAGTTTTTCGTTGCAGCGAGATTGAATCTCGCTGCAGCGAAATTGTAACCCAAAAACAGAATGTTTCTCGCTACAGCGAAATTCATTCTCGTTGTAGCGAAATTGTTACCCAGAAACAGAAAGTTTCTCGCTGCAGCGAGAATGTATTTCGCTGCAGCGAGATGCTATAGTGTCATTTTCGCTACAGCGAAAATGCATCCTCGCTGCAGCGAGTTTTCGGCCAGCTTACCCTTTCAAAACCTGAGAGTTTCTCGCTGCA
>NC_030851.1:22552578-22578973 GCF_000208745.1 Theobroma cacao | reverse complement strand
TAATGATCTAATTGGAATGATGGTGCTTCCTTAAAAACCTAGGATCACATTAACATAAACAATAGATCAATTTACACACTATGAACTCTTAAAGCTATCTCTTAGCTGGTTTTCAATTGCCACTTTAAATGGCTGTCTATGTTCACTATCTTAATCACTAAAAAGTAATGAACATACTAAACAATAAAACAGCTCATAAATCACAATTACTAGCCATTTTCTGCAGCTAAAAATCAAACTTGGTGCATCACTCACCTTAGGGTTCCTTTGTAGTTGGATTCTCTTCCAATAGCTTTCAAATCAATGGAGTGATTCTCTTTTTCTCTCTCTAGAATGCCCAACTAGTGAGAGAAAATGTGAAAACAAGATATTTCAAGGTTTTTGAAGTGAGAAGATGAAATAGCACAAGGGTTTATGGAAGGGTGCACCAAAAGCATGAAAATTGGAGCTAGAGAGAGAAAGTTATGGAAGTTTGAAAATCAAGCTTCCATGGAGTTCGAAGAAATGTGAGAGAGGAGAAGGGAAGAAGACCAGCTGCTGGAAAATTGAAGAAGCTGCTGGAAATTCAAGGTATTTATAGGCAATCTTATCTTTTCCTTTAAAATTACGAAAATGCCCCTTCACCAATTAACTTACTCTCCTCCAATCTTTTATGCAATCTTTTTGCTCTTTTAACACTGGGACAATATCCATAATGGTTTAAACATGCTCAGGTTCATAAAAACGTAAAATTTTAACTTGAGGTGAAAAATGACCATTTTGCCCCTATTATGAAAATTGTTGAAACTTTTAGTTTTCTTCATGTTTTCATCAGCACACATCATTTATGCAGTCTTATAGCCATTTAAGCCTTAAAATATCATAAAACTTTCTTCTGGAAGCTTATTAGAGAAAATAACGAAACTACCCCTAGCTCATATTATTACATCTATACTTAGTTACAAACCTATAGAAGTTCGGGTATACATTCTCCCCCACTTAAAGAAATTCGATCCTCGAATTTAAATTCACTATAAGGTAACGTACCTCTAAGTATCAAAGAGATGGGGATACTTTGTTCGCATCTCCTCCTCGGCTTCCCACGTTACCTCCTCACTAGTGTGATTCCGCCACAACACTTTCACTGATGCTACATCCTTTGAACAGAGCTTTTTAACTTGCCTATCAAGGATAGCTACCGATTGCTCCTCATAGGCTAAATCATCTTGCAACTAAATGGTTTCATACCGTATTACATGTGATGGATCCGGGTTGTATTTCCTAAGCATGGACACATGAAACATGGGATGAATATTCGAAAGGTCTGGCGGTATTGCCAAACGATATGCCATTGTTCCAACCCTTTCTAAAATCTCGAAGGGTCCTATATACTGAGGACTTAACTTCCCTTTCTTGCCAAACCTCATTACCTCTTTAGTTGGCGAAACATTCAAAAACACATGACCTTCTACTTGGAACTCCAAGTCTCTCCTTCGGTTATCAACATACGATTTATGTCTACTTTGTGCTGTTAACATCCTCTAACGGACCATGTTTATTTTCTCGGTTGCATCCTGCAACAACTCAGGCCCCAAAAGTTTCCTTTCTCCCACTTCTAGCCATCCAATGGGTGACCTACACCTCCGTCCATATAATGCCTCAAATGGTGCCATTTGGATGCTCGTTTGGAAACTGTTGTTGTAGGCAAATTCCACTAAGGGTAGATATTGATCCCACCTGACACCAATGTCTATCACACAAGCCCTCAACATATCTTCCAATGTCTATATGGTCTATTCAGACTGTCCATCAGTCTGTGGGTGGAAAGCTATGCTAAAATCCAACTTAGTGCCCAATGCTTCCTGTAACTTTCCCAAAAACCTACTAGTGAACTGAGCTCCTCTGTCAGATACTATAGAAATGGGGATACCATGTAGTCGTACTATCTCATCCACATAAACTCAAGTGTATTGGGCAGCCCCGTAAGTAGTCTTAACCGGAAGAAAATGAGCTGACTTTGTTAACCGGTCTACAACTATCCAAATTGAGTCATAGCCCCCACTAGTTCGAGGCAAACCCGTTACAAAGTCCATAGTGATATGCTCCCACTTCCACTCGGGCACTGGTAACGGCTGTAGTAGTCCTGCAGGCTTTTGATGCTCAACCTTAACCTACTGACAAACTAGGCACTTGGAGACAAACTCAGCTACATCTCTCTTAAGTCCTTCCCACCAATACACCTCTTTCAAATCAAGATACATCTTTGTAGACCCTAGATGTACCACATAAGCTGCCATGTGAGCTTCCTCCAATATTTCTCTCCTCAACCCGTCACCATTAGGCACATAAAGTCTGGTTCCAAACCTCAACACTCCATCTGTGCCTTCGGTAAACATTTTTCCTTTCCTTCCCTGAGGATCCTCTAAGGCCTTAGCTATGAAATCATCTTTACTTTGTGCTTTTTTGATCCGATCTAATAAGATAGGCCTCACTCTAAAATGTGCTAGCAATGCGTTTATCTCCGTAACTTCCAAATTCACACCTATGTTTCCCAAGCTATGGATCTCTCTAACCAATGATCTCCTATCTGTAGAAATATGTTCCAAGCTTCCTATTGATTTTTGACTCAAGGCATCCGCCACTACATTGGCCTTATCGGGATGGTAAAGAATAGTACAATCATAATCCTTTAGCAATTCCATCCATCTACGTTGCCGCAAGTTAAGATCCCTCTGCTGAAATATATACTTCAGACTTTTGTGGTCTTTGTATATCTCGCAAGTCTCACCATACAAATAATGTCTCCAAATTTTCAAGGCAAACAAGATTGCTGCCATTTCCAAATCGTGTGCGGGGTAATTCTGCTCATGCCTTTTAAGTTGCCTTGATGCATACGCAATCACTTTCCCATGTTGCATTAATACACACCCTAAACCAACCCGCGATGCATCACAAAATACCATATAATCCCCTATGCCTTGAGGTAGGCTTAATATTGGAGCTGTAGTTAGACATGCCTTAAGCTTCTCAAAGCTATACTCACAAGCATCAGACCACTCAAATTTTGTATCCTTACGTGTCAGCTTAGTCAGAAGGGCCACTATTTTAGAGAAGTCATTCACAAAGTGACGATAGTAGCTAGCCAAACCCACAAAGCTTCTAATCTCCGTAATTGATGTTGGCCTTGGCCATTTTTCCACTACTTCAATTTTCTTTGAATCAACTTGTATCCCATCCTTAGATACCACATGCCCGAAAAATGCAACACTTTCGACCCAAAACTCACACTTGGAGAACTTAGCATACAATCGATGTTCTCTCAAAATTTGGAGCACTATCTTAAGATGCTACTCATGCTCTTCTCGGCTCTTCGAATATATCAAGATGTCATCAATAAACACCACCACGAACTTATCCAAATAAGGCTTGAACACTTGGTTCATCAAATCCATAAAGGCTGCAGGAGCATTCGTGAGCCCAAATGACATCATCAAGAACTCATAGTGCCCATATCTTGTTCGAAATGCGGTCTTTGGTACATCTTCATTTCAGATCCTCAATTGATGGTACCCAGATCGCAAATCTATCTTAGAGAAAAATTGTNCGTGAGCCCAAATGACATCATCAAGAACTCATAGTGCCCATATCTTGTTCGAAATGCGGTCTTTGGTACATCATCATTTCAGATCCTCAATTGATGGTACCCAGATCGTAAATCTATCTTAGAGAAACATTGTGCTCCTTGTAGTTGATCAAATAAGTCATCTATTTTGGGGAGAGGATACTTATTCTTCACCGTCACTTTATTAAGCTGTCGATAATCAATGCACAGCCTAAGTGACCCATCTTTCTTCTTTACAAATAACACCGGTGCTCCCCATGGGGAAACACTAGGACGGATGAAACCTTTATCGAACAAATCCTTCAACTGATCCTTAAGCTCTTTAAGTTCTGTAGGTGCCATTCTATATAGGGGTATGGATATAGGTCTAGTGTCGGGGAGCAAATCTATGCAAAACTCAATCTCTTGTTCAGGAGGCAAACCTGGTAGCTTCTCAGGAAATACATCCACGAACTCCTTCACCACTGACACTTGACTTACATCTCTAACCTTTGCCTGAGTATCCCTTACCACGACCAAGTAACCTATACAACCTTGTCGTAATAATCTTCTGGCAGACATGATCGATATCAAATTGGTTGGAGCATTACTCCTATCCCCCTGAATACTAAATGATGGTTCACTAGGGAAATCAAATCTAACCAATTTATGATAGCAGTCCACACTAGCATGGCAGGGTGATAACCAATCCATCGCCAAGATCACATCAAAGTCTAAGGTGTCTAACACCACCAAATTCACCAAAGTGTCCTTGTCCTTGACTCGTACTACACAGGACTCATATTCCCATTCGGCCATAAATATCTCCTTTAAAGGAGTAGACACCACTAATTGTTCCTCTCTCCTAACATGATCTCTACCCAACCGAGATGCAAAACATGGAGAGATAAAAGAATGGGTAGCACCAGGATCAAACAAGACTCGAGCATTCATATCACAAATAGAGAGAATACTTGAGACCATGGTATTGGATGTCTGAGCCTCCTGCTGTGTTGAAGCAAACACCCTTGCCTGGCCTCTACCAACAGAACTCTGATGTCCAAACCCAGATGGCCTGCCTTGAATGGAAGTACCAGCACCTCTACCTCTCAATCCACTAGCCTCCGGTCCAGATGAGGCAACAATTGAAGGAGCAGACGAAGTTGGCTGGGTGGAACCACGAGTAGAATCTTGTGATTGTTGAGCCCTAGGACAATCCCTCCTAATATGCCCAGGTTGACCGCACCCGAAACAAGTTCTTATGGTAAGGAAGCATCGTCCACTATGTCGTCTCCCACAAGTATCACAAGGGTGGGTGACTTGACAACTCTGTCTAGAATCTTGCCGTCTCCTAGAACAGAAGGTTCTTTGTCCCATTCTAATATTAACACCAGGCGCGTCACTTCCCTGCTGAGGTAATCATGAGTCCCTCTGTGGACCCTGACGGCTAGAAGACGAACCACCACTGTTGAAATCTTTACGGCCCTAATAACCCTCTGTCCTGGCCCTCTTTGCTCTATCCCTCGCAGCCCTACTCTCACTGGTCCTCATCTCGATGCGCTGAGCACAATCTACTGCTGCGGAATAGGTAGTGAAATCTTGAGATGCCACAACCCTAAATAGTGGCTCTACTAACCCATCCTCAAACCTCTGAATCTTCATCTCCTCAGTAGAAACGAGGTAGGGAGCATATCGAGACAACTGTGTGAACTTGATGTCATACTCCGACACCATCATGCTCGAAGTCTGTACCAAAGTCTTAAACTCTCTAGCTTTGGCATTACGTGCACTGAGTGGTAGGAACCGATCCAAGAAGGCGACACTAAACTCACTCCAAGCCAATGGCGCTGCATCCGTCGGTTTGCCTCTACATAAGGAGCTATACCATTCCTCCGCCACATCCTCTAATCAGAAAGCGGCTAACTCAATTGACCGAACACTGGAGCATCCCAAGGCTTTACATATTTTCTCAATCTTATCCAAGAAAACTTAGGGTTTCTCTGATGCATCAGACCCTGAAAATGATGGAGGCTTAAGCTTTAGGAAATCGGGAAGAGAAATCTCTAAGTGACCCCTCTCAACCTCACGATATTGGCGATCGACCTGTCCTTGAGAGCTAGGAGATTCTTGTGCTGTAGGTCTCCCCTCTACTACCCTCTGTATATCCTCCATACGGGTCACCATCATCTCTACAACCCGGTTGACTCCCTGTAGGCCTGCCGCTAAATCCTCGATGGTAATACCCCCAGCTGGGTGCCTATCTACATCACCTGAGGACTGTCCCTCCTCTCGCTTAATCACAGATGTATCTGCCCTCACCGGCCTAGTGGCCTTGCCACGTCTACCTAGGCCTCTCCGGGTGGATGCTTGTGGCCTACCTACCATCTCAATAGGAGCATCTTGCTCCCCCATCCGTCTTGAGGCGGCATTCGTACCTAGACAAGAGCAAACACCTGTTATTAAACACATATTATAATCATACTTAAAGCAAAAGGTAGTTTCTAAGATAGGGAATTTATACGGTCATTTGGTTTTAAAATGTGTCGCGGTTCACACTTTACAACTAAAGTTCCCACATAAAGACTCGACTCTCCGCTAGACCAACAAAAAGAAATTCTAGGATCTAGACAAACCTAGGGCTCTGATACCAACATTGTCACGACCCAAATTTCTAGGCCATGATCGGCGCAAGGGCCCAATAAACATAGTCTATTAAGCCTAAGCAAGCCTATCGATTTATCCTACCCACCATTCCATCAAATATCGCTAAGTCATATTTCATACTTTCGAATCAAAATAATGATATACATTGCCAACTCGTACTGGCATTACCCCTTAAAACTTTACATACAATGTCTACATCATGTATTCTAATAATTTACATTAAGTTTGTCTATACAAAACAAAATAACACTCGACTTCCAGCGGAGGGACTCGGATGAATGTACAGCTACTGAATGTTGAGACACCTACCAAAAGATGGACATAGGTCTACAAGGACACCTTGTCCTAGTTATCGGCTGCCTCGTGATCTGAAAACATGAATTTGAAAATGGTGAGTATAAACTCAGTGAGTGAACAAGGAAGGGAACAAGCATACCATAAGGAATCTTTAATGAAATCATGATGCATTATTTTTCAAAACAATGCAATTTGTTTCTACTTTTATTAAAAACCCCTCATCAAGCCCTTAAATGATTAATCATTAGCAAATCATTAACCCATACATAACGAACCATTTGAAGAATTAAAGCTTCAATATTACACAAGTAAGTCAAATACAACAACGAATCTTCGTTGCAGCGAGAATGCCTTTCCGCTACAGCGACGTTGGGATTTAGTTATTAATCGAACGAGGGTTTCTCAACTGGCCGAGGATTTCTCACTAAACCTCTTCATTTTAAACTTAACTCATTTAATCCTAAATGTTGGAAGTCCATGCTCCGATATGGTAGCAAAGAAGTAAAAGATAGGGTAGCAATTGAACAAGATAGGAGACCAAAACAGAAAGTTTTTCGCTGCAGCGAAATTATAACCCAGAAACAGAATGTTTCTCGCTGCAGCAAAATTCATTCTCGCTGCAGTGAAATTGCTACCCATAAATAAAAAGTTTCTCGCTATAGCGAGATGCTACAGTGTCATTCGCTGCAGCGAAAACGCATCCTCGCTGCAGCGAGTTTCCGGCCAGCTTACCCTTTCAAAACTCGAGAGTTTCTCGCTGCAACAAAATACAGGGCATCAATGCAAAATTTACCTTTCTCCCAAAGGAAAACCACACTGCCAAAAGGTCCAAACCAGCATGAAAACACATAACAATTTCTCAAGGTTTAACATGTCAAGTTTCACATGCATTACAACCATAACCCATTATCCATCAATTTCCTATAACACATATATTTACATATATATATATATATATACATACATACCCATCATCATCATCACCAACTCATGCGCACTCCCTACTTACACATGGCTGGGTCATCACCGGGTTATGCGCACTCCCTACTCGCACATAATCGGGTCATCCTCAACTTATGCGCACTCCCTACTCGCACATAGCCGAGTCAATATAATTACACAACATTATACTCAAGCAATATGTATATCAACATAATGCAGCCACATAGAAATCCATAATACCCATATATAATCACATAAACCATTTCACAAGAGCTTGTTCCCAAGGCATTCATTTTGAGAAAAGTTGTATAAAATCAATCAAACACTTTGTTCAAAACAGTCATATTCCCAAAATAATTTTGATAGGCAGTCCACTCACCAATTGATTGTAGAACCTTTAGTTGACTCAAATTCCCCTAATGATCCAATTGGAATGATGGTGCTTCCTTAAAACCTAGGATCACATTAACATAAACAATAGATCAATTTACACACTATGAACTCTAAAAGCTATCTCTTAGCTAGTTTTCAATTGCCACTTTAAATGGATATCTATGTTCACTATCTTAATCACTAAAAAGTAATGAACATACTAAACAATAAAACAGCTCATAAATCACAATTACTAGCCATTTTCTGCAGTTAAAAATCAAACTTGGTGCATCACTCACCCTAGGGTTCCTTTGTAGTTGGATTTTCTTCCAATAGCTTCCAAATCAATGGAGTGATTCTCTCTTTCTCTCTATAGAATGCCCAACTAGTGAGAGAAAGTGTGAAAACAAGATATTTCAAGGTTTTTGAAGTGAAAAGATGAAATAGCACAAGGGTTTATGGAAGGATGCACCAAAAGCATAAAAATTGGAGCTAGAGAGAGAAAGTTGTGGAAGTTTGAAAATCAAGCTTCCATGGAGTTTGAAGAAACGTGACAGAGGAGAAGGGAAGAAGAAGACTAGCTGTTGGTAAATTCAAGAAGCTGCTGGAAATTCAAGGTATTTATAAGCAATCTTATCCTTTCCTTTAAAATTATGAAAATGCCCCTCCACCAATTAACTTACTCTCCTCCAATCTTTTATGCAATCTTTTTGCTCCTTTAACACTGGGACAATATCCATAATGGTCTAAACATGCTCGGGTTCATAAAAATTTAAAATTTTAACCCGAGGTGAAAAATGACCATTTTGCCCCTGTTATGAGAATTATTGAAACCTCTAGTTTTCTTCGTGTTTTCATCAGCACTGATCATTTATGTAGTCTTATACCCATTTAAGCCTTAAAATATCATAAAACTTTCTTCTGGAAACTTATTAGAGAAAATGACGAAACTACCCCTAGCTCATATTATTACATCTATACTTAGTTACAAGCCTATAGAAGTTGGGTATCACAGAATTTCTTAACATTTTTGGTTAAAATATATCATAATTTGATGTTTGCATTGCGAGACATGAAGCAAAAGCCAACCATTGGAAAGAAAAGTCCATTTATAGGCACTCATAGCTTCAAATGCCTTGTTACTCACCTTACATGGTTTTAAAACTTTTGAAATGATTTTGAATTGATTTTTTTTACATTTTCAGTTAAAAAAGATCATAATTTGATGTTTGCATTGGGAAACATGAAGAAAAAACCATCCATTGATAGGAAAAGTTCAATTATAGTCACCCATGCCTTTAAAAGCCTCGTTATTCTCTTTAATGGATTTATAACTTTATAAATGTTTTTAAATTGAATTTTTTTTCATTTTTGGTTAAAGCAAATCATTACTTGTTGTTTGCATTGGAAAACATGAAGAAAAAGCTATCTATTGACAAGAAAAGTCCAATTATAGTAACTCATGCCTTCGAAAGCCTTGTTAGTCACTTTAAGCGGATTTATAACCTTTTAAATAACTTTAAATTGAATTTGGTTTACATTTTTGGTTAAAACAGATCATAATTTGATGTTTGCATCAGGAAACATGAAACAAAAGCCATCCATTGACAAGAAAAGTCTATTTATAGTCACTCATGCATTTGAAAGCCTTATTACTTGCTAAGTGGTTTTAGAACTTTTTCAATGATTTTGAATTGAATTTTTTTTACATTTTTGGTTAAAAAAGATCATAATTTGATGTTTGCACTGGAAAAGGTGAAGAAAAAGCCATCCATTGATGAGAAAGGTCTACTTATAGTCATGCCTTTGAAATCTTTATTATTCTTTTTATATTGATTTATACCTTTATAAATTAATTTAAATTGAATTTTTTTTCCATTTTTGGTTAAAGCAGATCATAACTATTTGTTTGCATCGAAAAACATGAAGAAAAAGGCATCCATTGACAAGAAAGTCCAATTACAGTAACTCATGGCTTCTAAAGCCTTGTTACTCGCTTTAAGCTGATTTATAAAATTGTAAATGATTTTAAATTGAATTTCTTTTACATTTTTGGTTAAAACAGATCATAATTTGATGTTTCCATCGAGAAACATAAAGCAAAAACAATCCATTGAAAAGCAAAGTCCATTTATAGTCACTCATGCCATCGAAAGCTTAGTTAGTTACTTTAAATGGTTTTATAATTATATAAATGATTTTAAAATTGAATTTTTCTCTTTTTTAGTTAAAAAAAATCATAATTTGATGTTTGCATCAAAAAACATGAAGAAAAAGGCATACATTGACAAAAAAAAGTCTATTTATAGCCACTCATACCTTCAAAAGCCTTATTATTCGCTTTAAGTAGATTTATAACTTTTAAATGATTTTTAATTGAATTTTTTTTTTACATTTTTGGTTAAAACAGATTGTAATTTGATGTTTGCATTAGGAAATGTGAAGTGAAAGCCATCCATTGACAAGAAAAGTCTATTATAGTCACTCATGCCTTCATACCCCTTATTACTTGCTTTAAGTGGACTTATAACTTTTTAAATTATTTTTAATTTAATGTTTTTTACATTTTTAGTTAAAACATATCATATTTGATGTTTTCATCCAAAAACATGAAGCGAAAGCCATCCATTAACAACAAAAGTCTATTTATAGTCACTCATGGCTTGGGAAGCCTATTTACTCGCTTCAAATGGTTTTACAATCTTATAAATGATTTCAAATTGAATTTTTTTTTCATTTTTGGTTAAAATAGATTATAATTTCTTCTTTGCATAAGGAAACATGAAGCGAAAATCTTCCGTTGACAAGAAAAGTCCATTTATCATCATCATGCCTTCAAGAGCCTTATTACTCGCTTTAAGTGGTTTTAGAACTTTATAAATGATTTTAGATTGAATACCTTATCATTTTTGTTAAAACAAATCATAATTTGATATTTGCATCAGAAGACGTGAAGCGAAGGCATCCATTGACAAGAAAAGTCCATTTATAGGTACTCATACCTATAAAAGCCTTGTTATTCACTTTAAGTGATTTCAGAACTTTTTAAATGATTTTGAATTGATTTTCTTTTTACATTTTTAGTTAAAAAATATCATAATTTGATGTTTACATCAAGAAACGAGAAGAAAAAGCCATCCATTGATAAAAAAAAGTACAGTTATAGTCACTCATGCCTTCGAAAGCCTTGTTATTCTCTTTAAGTGGATTTATAACTTTATAAATGATTTTAAATTGAATTTGTTTTTCATTTTTGGTTAAAGCATATCATAACTTGTTGTTTTTCATTAAAAACTATGAAGAAAAAGCTATCCATTAAAAAGAAAAGTCTAGTTACAGTAATTCATGCCTTCAAAAACCTTATTACTCGCTTTAAGCAGATTTATAATTTTTTAAATGATTTTAAATTGAATTTGTTTTACATTTTTAGTTAAAATAGATCATAATTTGATGTTTGCATCGAGAAACGTGAAACAAAAGCCATCCACTGACAAAAAAAGTTTATTTATAGTCACTCATGCCCTAGAAACCCTAGTTAGTCGCAAAATGGTTTTATAATCATATAAATAATTTTAAAATTTAATTTTTCTCTTTTTTGGTTAAAACAGATATATTGCATCTGGAAACATTGACAAGGAAGGTCTATTTATAGTCACTCATGCCTTTGAAAGCCTTATTAGTCACTTTAAGTGGATTTATAAGTTTTTAAATGATTTTAAATTGAAATTTTTTTACATTTCTAGTTAAAACAGATCGTAATTTGATGTTTGCATTGAGAAATATGAAGTGAAAGCCATCCGTTGATAAGATAAGTCCATTTATAGTCACTCATGACTTCAAAAGCCTATTTACTCGCTTCAAATGGTTTTATAATCTTATAAATGATTTCAAATTCAATTGTTTTCATTTTTGGTTAAAACAAATTATAATTTGTTATTTCCATCGAGAAACATGAAGCGAAAACCATTTATTGACAAAAAAAGTCCATTTATAGTCATTAATGGCTTCGAAAGCCTAGTTAGTTCCTTTAAAAGGTCTTATAATCTTTTGAATGATTTTAAAATAGAATTATTCTAATTTTTGGTTAAAATAGATCATAATTTGATGTTTGCATCATGAAACATGAAGCAAAAGCTATCCATTGACAAGAAAAGGCCATTTATAGTCACTCATACATTTGGAAGCCTTTTTACTCACTTTAAGTGGATTTATAACTTTTTAAATGATTTTAAATTAATTTTTTTATATTTTTCATTAAAACATATCATAATTTAATGTTTACATCGAGAAACGTGAAGCAAAAAGCCATCCATTGACAAGAAAAGTCCATTTATAGTCACACATGCCCTGACACACCTTGTTACTCGCTTTAAATGGATTTATAACTTTTTAAATGATTTAAATTTTTTTTTTTACATTTTTGGTTAAAACAGATCATAATTTGATGTTTTCATTTGGAAACATAAAGCAAAAGCCATCCATTAATAAGAAAAGTCCATTTATAGGCACTCATACCTTCAAAAGCCTTGTTACTCGCTTTAAGTGGCTTTAGAACTTTTTAAATGACTTTGAATTGAATTTTTTTTTTTACATTTTCAGTTAAAAAAGATCATAATTTGATCTTTGAATCTAGAAACGCAAAGCGAAAACCTTTCGTTGACAACAAAAGTCTAGTTATAGTCACTCATTCTTTCAAAAGCTTGGTTATTCTCTTTAAGTGGATTTATAACTTTATAAATGATTTGAAATTTAATTTTTTTTATTTTTGGTTAAAGTAGATCATAACTTGTTGCATTGGAAAACATGAAGAAAAAGTTATCCATTGACAAGAAAAGTCCAGTTATAGTAACTTATGCCTTTGAAAGTCTTGTTACTCACTTTAAGTGGATTTATAACTCTTTAAATGATTTCTTTTACATTTATGGTTAAGACATATCATAATTTGATGTTCCCATTGAGCAAAATGAAAAAAAAGCCATCCCTTGACAAGAAAAGTCTATTTATAGTAACTAATGCCTTCGAAAGCCTATTTACTCACTTCAGATGGTTTTATAAACTTATAAATAATTTCAATTTGAATTTTTTATATTTTTTATTAAAAAAAATAATAGTTTGTTGTTTGCATCAAGAAACATGAAGCGAAAACCATCCATTGAGAACAAAAGTCCATTTATAGTCACTTATACCCTCAAAAGCCTAGTTAGTCGCTTTAAATGGTTTATAATCATATAAATGATTTTAAAATTGAATTTTTCTCTTTTTTGGTTAAAACTTATCATAATTTGCTGTTTTCATTGGGAAATGTGAAGAAAAAGCCATACATTAACAAGAAAAGTCTATTTAAAGTCACTCATGCCTTCGAAAGCCTTATTACTCGCTTTACTTGGATTTATAACTCTTTAAATGATTATAAATTGAATTTTTTTTACATTCTTGTTTTAAACAGATTATATGTTGTTGTTTGCATTAAGAAACATGAAGCGAAAACCATCCATTGACAAGAAAAGTCTATTTATAGTCACTCATGCCCTCGAAAGCCTAGTTAGTCACTTTAAATGGTTTTATAATCATATAAATGGTTTTCAAATTGAATTTTTTTCTCTTTATTAGTTAAAACAGATTATAATTTGATGTTTGCATTTTGAAATGTGAAGAAAAAGCCATACATTGACAAGAAAACTCTATTTATATTCACTCATGCCTTCGAAAGCCTTATTACTCCCTTTAAGTGGATTTATAACTTTTTGAATGATTTTAAATTGAATATTTTTACGTTCTTGGTTAAAGTAGATCATAGTTTGCTACTTAATCGAGAAACGTGAAGCGAAATCCATCCATTGACAAGAAAAGTCCATTTATAGTCACTCATACCCTCGAAAGCCTAGTCAGTTGCCTTAAATTGTTTTATAATCGTATAAATGATTTTAAAATTAAATTTTTCACTATTTTGGTTAAAACAAATCATAATTTTGCATCAAGAAATGTGAAGAAAAAGCCATCCCTTAACAAGAAAAGTCTATTTATAGTCACTAATGCCTTCAAAAGCCTATTTACTCACTTTAGATGGTTTTATAAACTTATAAATAATTTCAATTTGAATTTTTTATATTTTTAATTAAAACAAATAATAGTTTGTTGTTTGCATTAGGAAACATGAAGCGAAAACCATCCATTGACAACAAAAGTCCATTTATAATCACTTATACCCTCAAAAGCCTAGCTTGTCGCTTTAAATCGTTTATAATCATATAAATGATTTTAAAATTGAATATTTCTCTTTTTTGGTTAAAATTGATCATAATTTGATGTTTTCATTGGGAAACGTGAAGAAAAAGCCATACATTAACAAGAAAAGTCTATTTAAAGTCACTCATGCCTTCGAAAGCCTTATTACTCGCTTTACTTGGATTTGTAACTCTTTAAATAATTTTAAATTGAATTTTTTTTTACATTCTTGGTTAAAACAGATCGTAATTTGATGTTTGCATCAAGAAATGTGAAGCAAAAGCCATCCATTGACAACAAAAGTCCATTTATAGTCACTCATACCCTCGAAAGCCTAGTTAGTCACTTTAAATGGTTTTATAATCTTATAAATGATTATAAAATTGAATTATTCTCTTTTATGGGTAAAACATATCATAATTTGATGTTTGCATCTTAAAATGTGAAGAAAAAGCCATACATTGACAAGAAAAGTCTATTTATAGTTACTCATGCCTTTAAAAGCCTATTTACTCAATTTAGATGGTTTTATAATCTTATAAATGATTTCAATTTAATTTTTTTTTTAATTTTTGGTTAAAACAGATTATATGTTGTTGTTTGCATTAAGAAACATGAAGCGAAAACCATCCATTGACAAGAAAAGTCCATTTATAGTCACTCATACCCTCGAAAGCCTAGTTAGTCACTTTAAATGGTTTTATAATCATATAAATGGTTTTCAAATTGAATTTTTTTTTCTCTTTATTAGTTAAAACATATCATAATTTGATGTTTTCATTTGTAAATGTGAAGAAAAGGCCATACATTGACAAGAAAAGTCTATTTATATTCACTTATGCCTTCGAAAGCCTTATTACTCCCTTTAAGTGGATTTATAACTTTTTGAATGATTTTAAATTGAATTTTTTTACGTTCTTGGTTAAAGTAGATCATAGTTTATTGCTTCATCGAGCAACGTGAAGCGAAAACCATCCATTGACAAGAAAAGTCCATTTATAGTCACTCATGCCCTCGAAAGCCTAGTTAGTTGCCTTAAATTATTTTATAATCATATAAATGATTTTAAAATTAAATTTTTCACTTTTTTTGTTAAAACAAATCATAATTTTGCATCAAGAAATGTGATGAAAAAGCCATACATTGACAAGAAAAGTCTATTTATAGTCACTCATGCCTTCAAAAGCCTACTTACTTGCTTCCAATGGTTTTATAATCTTATAAATGATTACAATTTAAATTTCTTTTCATTTTGGGTTGAACTAGGTCATATTTTATTGTTTGCATTGAAAAATGTAAAGCAAAAACCATCCATTGACAAGAAAAATCCATTATAGTCACTCATGCTCTCCAATGCCTAGTTAGTCACTTTAAATGGTTTTATAATCATATAAATGAATTTAAAATTTAATTATTCTCATTTTTGATTAAAATAGATCATAATTTGATGTTTGCATCTTGAAATTTGAAGTAAAAGCCATCCATTGACAAGAAAAGTTCATTTATAGTAACCCATGCCTTCAAAATCCTTCTTACTCCCTTTAAGTGGATTTATAACCTTTTAAATGATTTTACATTAATTTTGTTTACATTTTTGGTTAAAACAGATCATATTTTGATGTTTACATCAGGGAGACATGAAGCGAAAGGCATCCATTGACAAAAAAAGTCTATTTATAGGCACTTATACCTTCAAAAGCCTTGTTACTCACTTTAAGTGGTTTTAAAACTTTTTAAATGATTTTGAATTAATTTTTTTTTTTACATTTTCAATTAAAAAGGATCATAATTTGATGTTTGAATAAGGAAATGTGAAGAAAATGCCATCCATTGACAAAAAATTTCCAGTTATAGTCACTTATGCCTTCGAAAGCCTTGTTATTCTCTTTAAGTGGATTTATAACTTTATAAATAATTTTAAATTGAATTCTTTTTCATTTTTGGTTAAAGCAGATCAGAACTTGGTGTTTGCATAAAAAAACATAAGAAAAAGCCATCCATTGCTAAGAAAATTCTAGGTATAGTAACTCATGCCTTCGAAAGCCTTATTACTCACTTTATGTGGATTTCTAAGTTTTTAAATGATTTTAAATTGAATTTCTTTTACATTTTTTATTAAAACATATCATAATTTGATGTTTGGATCAGGAAACATGAGAAAAAGACCATTCATTAATAAGAAAAATCCATTTATAGTCACTCATGCCCTCGAAAGCTTAGTTAGTTTCCTTAAATTGTTTTATAATCGTATAAATGATTTTAAAATTAAATTTTTCTCTTTTTTGGTTAAAACATATCATAATTTTGCATCGAGAAATGTGACGAAAAAGTCATACATGGACAAGAAAAGTCTATTTATAGTCATTCATGCCTTCGAAAGCCTATTTATTTGCTTTAGATGGTTTTATAATCTTATAAATGATTTCATAAAAACTTAAAATTTTAACTCGAAGTGAAAAATGACCTTTTTGCCCTTGCTATGAAAATTATTGAAACTTCTAGTTTTCTTCGTGTTTTCATCAGCACACATCATTTATGTAGTCTTATACCCATTTAGACCTTAAAATATCATAAAACTTTCTTTTGAAAGCTTATTAGAGAAAATAACGAAACTATCCCTAGCTCGTATTATTACATCTATACTTAGTTACAAGCCTATAGAGGTTAGGGTCTCACATTTATAAATCTACTTGAAGTGAGTAAGAAGGTTTTCGAAGGCATGAGTGACTATAAATTGACTTTTCTTATCAATGGATGGCTTTTCCTTCACGTTTCATGATGCAAACATCAAATTATGATCTATTTTAGTCATAAAAGAGAAAAATTTAGACAGGATCTTATTCATGTCTAGACAATATCTTATTCACATTTCATGAATGACTAGGACAAGAACTCGAAGTGAAAAATTTTAAAAACATATCCTGTCCTAGTGTTAAAAGAGCAAAAAGATTACATAAAAGATTGGAGGAGAATAAGTTAATTGGTGGAAGGGCATTTTCGTAATTTTATGAGATTGGATAAGTTTGGCCTATAAATATCTTGAAATTTTCAGCAGCTGGTCTTCTTCTTCCCTTCTCTTCTCTCATGTTTCTTCAAAACTCCATGGAAGCTTGATATGGAGCTTGCATGATTTTCTCTCTCTAGCTCTAGTTTTCATACCTTTGAGCCCTTTTGACTAGAACCTTTGAATTCTTTCACTATCTCACTTCAAAACCCTTGATAAAGCTTATTTTCAGACTTTTTCTCACTAACTGGGCATTTTAGAGAGAGAAAGAGAGAATTACCCCATTGATTTGGAAGCAATTGGAAGAGAATTTGACTACAAAGGAGCCCTAGGGTAAGTGATGAATTAAGCTTGGTTTTTAGTTGCAGAAAATGGCTAGTAATTAGGATTTATGAGCTGTTTTATTGTTGAGTATGTTCATTACTTTTAGTGATTAAGATAGTGAACATAGATGGCCATTTAATGTGGCAATTGAAAGCTAGCTAAGAGATAGCTTTTTAAGGTTCATAGTGTGTAAATTGACCTATTGCTTATGCTAATGTGATCCTAGGTTCTAAGGAAGCCCCATCATCTCATTTGGACAATTAGGGGAATTGGAGTCATTTAAAGGCTCTACAATCAATTGGTGAGTTGACTACCTTCAAAACTTGTTTTGGGAAATATAATGTATTTGCCACCCATTTGAATGAATTATCAAGTTTTTCATAAAGACAAGTGCCTTGGGAACAAGCTTTTGAAAAATGGTTTTATATTGTGATATGTGATTGCTATGGATTCATGCACTATTGTAGTATGATGATATATAAATGTGTGTGTTGTGCATAATGAATGATATTGTGTATAATGACAGTAACTGTGTGTGTGCACGATGTGGGGGGATGCACATGCCGGTGATAATGGTGGCGTGAGAGATGGATGATGATAATGCCCATGTGCACGATGTGGGGGGATGTACACGATGGCACTGATTGTGCACGATGTGGGGGGATGCACACGATGGTGCCGGCTACGTGCATGATGTGAGGGGATGTACATGAGCCAGGTGTGATTATGATGATGTTGATGTTTATCTATGTAATTATGCATATCTAGACTTATGAAATGAAAACTTATGAATGTGATATATGATTGACATATATGAGAAATTTGATACATTGCACTTTGGGAATTTTCATGTGCTGTATGTTTATTTTGTTGGTTTAGCAGGATGGCTTTTTTGTTGAGTGAGGGGAAACTTTTCTCTTGTTGCTCTATTTTCGCTGCAGCGAGAAACTCTCAAGTTTGAGAACCTTCACCAGAATTGGTTCTCGCTGCAGCGAGAATGTATTTCGTTGCAGCGAGATAGTCATTGTAGCTTCTCGCTGCAGTGAAAAGGAATCTCGTTGTAGTGAGAAACTCTCTGTTTCATTAGCTGAATTTCGCTGCAGCGAGAAACCTTCTGTTTCTGGGTAACAATTTCGCTGCAGCGCTATCTTGTCCAATTGCTGCCCTAGCTTTCACTTCTTTGCTACCATATCGGAGCATGGACTTCGAACATTAAGGATTAAATGAGTTAAGTTTAAAATGGGGAGGTTTAGTGAGAAACACTCGGCTAGTTGAGAAACGTTCGTTTGGCTAATAACTAAATCCCAACGTCGCTGCAACGAAAATTCATTCTTGCTACAACTACGCTGCAGCGAGAATGCCTTTTCGCTACAGCGAAGATTCGTTGTCGTATTTGACTTGCTTGTGTAATATTGAAGTTTTCATTCTTCAAATGGTTCATTATGTATAAGTCCATGATTTTCAAATAATTAATCATTTAAGGGCTTGATGAGGGGTTTTTTTAATAAGAATAGAAACAAATTGCATTGTTTTGAAAAAGAATACATCATGATTTCATTAAAGATTCCTTATGGCATGCTTGTTCCCTTTCTTGTTCACTCACTGGGTTTATACTCACCGTTTTCAACTTCATGTTTTCAGATCACAAGGCAGCAAGTAACTAGGATGAGGTGTCCTTGTAGACTTATATCCATCTTTTGGTAGGTGTCTCGGCATTCAGTAGCTGTACATTCGTCCGAGTCCCTTCGTTGGAAATCGAGTCTTGTTTTTGAGATGTATAGACAAACTTGATGTAAATTATTAAGATACATGCTATAGACAATGTATGTATATTTTAAATGAGTAATGCCAATATGAGTTGAAAATGTCTATTACTATTTTGATTTAAAGTAATAATTTGTGACTTAGCAATATTTGATGGGATGATGAACACGACAGATTAATAGGGTTGCTTGGGCTTAGTGGACTACGTCCATTGGGCCCATGCGCCGGTCATGGCTCCGAATTTGGGTCGTGACAATAAATATTTAAATGATTTTAAATTAATTTTTTTACATTTTTGGTTAAAACAAATCATAATTTGATGTTTTCATCAGGAGACGTCAAGCGAAAGACATCCATTGACAAGAAAAGTTTATTTATAGGCACTCATACCTTTAAAAGCCTTGTTACTCACTTTAAGTGGTTTTAGAACTTTTTAAATGATTTTGAATTAAATTTTCTTTTACATTTTTGGTTAAAAAAGATCATAATTTGATGTTTGCATTGAGAAACGTGAAGAAAAAGCCATCCATTAACAAGAAAAGTCCGATTATAGTCACTCATGCCTTCGAAAGCCTTGTTATTTTCTTTAAGTGGATTTATAACATTATAAATTATTTTAAATTGATTTTTTTTCATTTTTGGTTAAATCAGGTCATAACTTGTTGTTTGCATCGAAAAACATAAAGAAAAAGCCATCCATTGATAAGAAAAGTCTAGGTATAGTAACTCATGCCTTCGAAAGCCTTGTTACTCTCTTTAAGTGGATTTCTAAGTTTTTAAATGATTTTAAATTGAATTTCTTTTACATTTTTGATTAAAATAGATCATAATCTGATGTTTGCATTGGGAAACATGAAGTGAAAGCCATCCATTGACAAAAAAAGTCTATTTATAGGCACTTATACCTTCAAAAGGCTTATTACTTGCTTTAAGTGGTTTTAGAATTTTTTTAAATGATTTTGATTTAAATTTTTCTTACATTTTCGGTTAAAAAAGATCATAATTTGGTGTTTGCATCAGAAACGTGAGGAAAAAACCATCCATTGACAAGGAACGTCCAATTATAGTTACTCATGCCTTCGAAAGCCTTGTTATTCTCTTTAAGTGGATTTATAACTTTATAAATGACTTTAAATTGAATTTTTTTTCATTTTTGGTTAAAGTAGATCATAACTTGTTGTTTGCATTGAAAAACATGAAGAAAAATCCATCCATTGATAAGAAAAGTCTAGGTATAGTAACTCATGCCTTCGAAAGCCTTGCTACTTGCTTTAAATGGATTTCTAAGTTTTTAAATGATTTTAAATTGAATTTCTTTTACATTTATGGTTAAAACATATCATAATTTGATGTTTGCATGGGGAAACATGAAACAAAAGCCATCTATTGACAAGAAATGTCTATTTATAATCACTAATGCCTACAAAAGCCTATTTTCTTGCTTAATATGGTTTTATAATCTTATAAATGATTTTGATTTGAATTTTCTTTTGTTTTTGGTTAAAATAGATCATAGTTTATTGTTTGCATCGAAAAACGTGAAGTGAAAACCATCCATTGACAAGAAAAATTTATTTATAGTCAATCATGCCCTCAAAAGCCTATTTAGTCGCTTTAAATGGTTTTGTAATAGTATGAATGATTTTAAAATTGAATTTTTCTCTTTTTTGGTTAAAACAGATCATAATTTGATGTTTGCATTGGGAAATGTTAAAAAAAAAGCCATCCATTGACAAGAAAAGTCTATTTACAGCCATTGATGCCTTCGAAAGCCTTCTTACTCACTTTAAGTGGATTTCTAACAATAAAAAGTCCATTTATAGTCACTAATGGCTTGGAAAGCCTATTTACTCGCTTCAAATGATTTTATAATCTTATAAATGATTTTAATTTGAATTTTTTTTCTTTTTTGGTTAAAATAGATTAGAATTTGTTATTTGCATCAAGAAACGTGAAGCGAAAACCTTCCATTGATAAGAAAAGTCTATTTATTGTCACTCATACCTTCGAGAGCCTTGTTACTCGCTTTAAGTGGTTTTAGAACTTTATAAATGATTTCAGATTGAATTTCTTGTCATTTTTGGTTAAAACAGATCATAATTTGATGTTTGCATTGAGAGACGTGAAGCAAAAGGCATCCATCGGCAAGAAAAGTCTATTTATGGGCACTCATTCCTTCAAAAAGCTTGTTAATCGCTTTAAGTGGTTTTAGAACTTTTTAAATGATTTTGAATTTATTTTTTTTTACATTTTTAGTGAAGAAATATCATAATTTGATGTGTGCATCGGGAAACGTGAAGAAAAAGCCATCAATTGACAAGAAAAGTCTAGTTATAGTCACTCCTGCCTTCAAAAGCCTTGTTATTCTCTTTAAGTGGATTTATAACTTTATAAATCTTTTTAAATTGAATTTTATTTCATTTTTGGTTAAAGCATATCATAACTTGTTGTTTACATCAGAAAACATGAAGAAAAAGCTATCCATTGACGAGAAAAGTCCTGTTATAGAAACTCATGCCTTCGAAAGTCTTGTTACTCACTTTAAGTGGATTTATCAATTTTGAAATGATTTTAAATTGAATTTCTTTTACTTTTATAGTTAAAACATATCATAATTTGATGTTCGCATCAAGAAAAGTGAAAATAAAAAGCCATCCGTTGACAAAAAAAAGTCTATTTATAGTCACTAATACCTTTAAAAGCCTATTTACTTGCTTTAGATAGTTTTACAATCTAATAAGTGATTTCAATTTTAATATTTTTTAATTTTTGGTTAAAACAGATCATAGTTTGTTGTTTGCATCACGTAACGTGAAGCAAAAACCATCCATTGACAAGAAAAGTCCATTTATAGTCACTCATGCCTTCAAAAGCATAGTTAGTCGCTTTAAATAGTTTTATAGTCGTATAAACGATTTTAAAATTGAATTATTCTCTTTTTGGGTAAAACAAATCGTAATTTGATGTTTGCATCGGGAAACATGAAGAAAAAGCTATACATTGACAAGAAAATTCTATTTATAGTCACTCATGCCTTCAAAAGTGTATTTACTATATTCAGATGCTTTTATAATCTTATAAATGATTTCAATTTGAATTTTTTTCATTTTTGGTTAAAACATATCATATTTTGTTGTTTGCATGGAGAAACGTGAAGCAACAACCATCCATTGACAAGAAAAATCCATTTATAGTCACTCATGCCCTCGAAAGCCTAGTTAGTCGCTTTAAATGATTTTATAATCGTATAAATGATTTTAAAATTAAATTTTCCCTTTTTTGATTAAAACAGATCATAATTCGATGTTTGCATCGTGAAACATAAAGCAAAAGCCATCCATTGACAAGAAAAGTTCATTTATACGCACTCATGCCTTCGAAAGCCTTTTTACTCCCTTTAAGTGGATTTATAAATTTTCAAATGATTTTAAATTAATTTTTTTTACATTTTTTGTTAAAGCAAATCATAATTTGATGTTTGCATCAGGAGACATGAAACAAAAGGCATCCATTGTCAAGAAAAGCCTATTTATAGGCACTCAAACCTTTAAAAGCCTATCACTCGCTTTAAGTGGTTTTAGAAATTTTAAATGATTTTGAATTAAATTTTTTTCCATTTTTGGTTAAAAAAGATCATAGTTTGATGTTTGCATTGGGAAACATAAAGAGAATGCCATCCATTGGCAAGAAAAGTCTAGTTATAGTCACTAATGCCTCCAAAATTCTTGTTATTCTCTTTAAGTGGATTTATAACTTTATAAATGATTTTAAATTGAAATTTTTTTCCATTTTTTGTTAAAGCAGATCATAACTTTTTGCTTGCATTGGAAAACATGTAGAAAAAGCTATCTATTGACAAGAAAAGTCTTGGTATAGTAACTCATGCCTTCAAAAACCTTGTTACTCACTTTAAGCAGATTTATAACTTTTTAAATGATTTTAAATTGAATTTCTTTTATGGTTTTGGTTAAAACATATCATAATTTGATGTTTGCATTAAGAAACATGAAGAAAAAGCCATCCATTGATGAGAAAAGTCTATTTATAGTCACTAATACCTTCAAAAGCCTATTTACTCACTTCAGATGGTTTTATAATCTTATAAATGATTTCAATTTGAATTCTTTTTCATTTTTGGTTAAAAGAGGTCATAGTTTATCTTTTACATTGGGAAACATGGAGCGAAAACCATCCATTGATAAGAAAAGTCTATTTATAGTCACTCAAGCCTTCAAAGCCTATTTATTCACTTTATATGGTTTCATAACCTTATAAATGATTTGAATATGAATTTTTTTCATTTTTGGTTAAAAGAGATCATAGTTTGTTGTTTGCATTAGGAAACATGAAGCAAAAACCATCCATTGACATGAAAGTCTATTTATAGTCACTCATGCCCTCAAAAGCCTAGTTAGTCAATTTAAATGGTTTTATAATCGTATAAATGATTTTAAAATTGAATTTTTCTCTTTTTTGATTAAAATAGATCATAATTCGATATTTGCATCGTGAAATGTGAAGCAAAAGCCATCTATTGACAAGAAAAGTCCACTTATAGTCATTCATACCTTCGAAAGACTTCTTACACCATTTAAGTGGATTTATAACCTTTTAAATGATTTTAAATTAATTTTTTTTATTTTTAGTTAAAACAGATCATAATTTTATGTTTGCATTGGAAGACATAAAGCAAAAGCCATCCATTGACAAGACAAGTCTATTTATAGGCACTCATACCTTCAAAAGCCTTATTACTCGCTTTAAGTGGTTTTAGAACTTTATAATGATTTTAAATTGAATTTTTTTATGGTTTTGATTAAAACATATCGTAATTTGATGTTTACATGGAGAAATGTGAAACAAAAGCCATCCACTGATGAGAAAAGTCTATTTATAGTCACTAATGCCTTTAAAAGCTTATTTACTCACTTCAGATGGTTTTATAATCTTATAAATGATTTCAATTTGAATTCTTTTTCATTTTTGGTTAAAAGAGATCGTAGTTTGTTGTTTGCATTAGGAACGTGAAGCAAAAACCATCCATTGACCAGAAAAGTCTATTTATAGTCACTCATGCCCTCAAAAGCCTATTTACTCACTTCATATGGTTTTATAACCTTATAAATGATTTCAATTTGAATTTTTTTCATTTTTTGTTGAAAAAGATTATAGTTTGTTGCTTGCATCAGGAACGTGAAGCGAAAATCATCCATTGACAAGAAAAGTCTATTTATAGTCACTCATGCCCTCGAAAGCCTAATTAGTCACTTTAAATGGTTTTATAATTGGATAAATGATTTTAAAATTGAATTTCTCTCTTTTTTGATTAAAACAGATCATAATTCGATGTTTGCATCGCGAAATGTGAAGCACAAGCCATCCATTGACAAGAAAAGTCCATTTATAGTCACTTATGCCTTCGAAAGCCTTCTTACACTCTTAAGTGGATTTATAACTTTATAAATGATTTTAAATTATTTTTTTTCTATTTTTGGTTAAAGTAGATCATAACTTTTTGTTTGCATTAGAAAACGTGAAGAAAAAGCCATACATTGATAAGAAAAGTCTATTTATAATTACTCATACCTTCGAAAGCCTTATTACTCCTTTAAGTGGATTTATAACTTTATAAATGATTTTAAATTGAATTTTTATACACTTTTGATTAAAAAATATCATAATTTGATGTTTGTGTGATAGCCCAAATACCGGGGCATGACCGGCGCATGGGCCCAATGTACATAGCCCACTAAGCCCAAGCAAGCCTTTTTATGCAAATCCGATCATTATTCTCAACTATCATTTCTAAAATCACATATTGCAACTCTCAATTATAAATATTTCAATAACGTTTTATAACAATCCAATATTCACATTTGTACTATGCTAACATAGTATTACTCATTTATCACCTTACAGTGGCATTAGTCATCAAATATACATATTTGATTTTTAACATGAGTCTTAGTGGTCTTCATTACTTATACATGTACACAAGCATAAGACTCTTGACTGTCAACGAAGTGACTCTAGGTGAAGATACAGCTACTGAGTTACCATAGTACCTACCAAAAAGATGAGCATACGTGGACTGCTCAATCTAGGTCCCAACTACCTCTGAATCTGCAAACATGAAGTTTAAAAACATAAGTATAAACTCAGTGAGTGAACATAGGAAGGGAACAAGCAATAGATAAGGAGAACTTCGAAATCATGATGCACTTGTTTCAAAAACAATGCAATTGATTTAATTTCGTACTAAAAACCCCTAATTTCAAACTTTAATCAATGACCTCATAGTGTTGCAAAAACCCATGATCAATCCATGAAGTTAAGCAAGGTAGCAAGCATGGCAGCAAGTTTATCACTGCAATGAAGTTCATTCTCGCTGTAGCGAGATTCAAGTGGCCAAAACAGAAAGTTTCTCGCTGCAGTGAGAAACAGTGTTAGTTTACCTGTGTTTTAGTTTTTCCAGCATATCTCCCTTTACAAAATTCAAATTGACCTGATTTTTAGACCATTAGAAAGCTAAGAGGCAGGGATACAATTTTGATGTTTACCACTTTTCCCATTTCGGACAAGAAAGTGGTCAAAATCTTCATTGAAGTGAAAGAACTGCATCAGAACCCCGAGAGTTTCTCGCTGCAACGAGATTTATTTTCACTGTAGCGAAATTTCCTCGTGCTGCAACGAGAAATAAGGCTTGCTTATGCCCCCACCACCCGGGAGTCTCTCTGTAAAACCCGACCCTATAAATACATGTCAGGATATACATGCACTGAGTAACATGTTATTTTGCTAGGAAAGCACCTAAGAATAGACGAAACTTGGTATCGTACCTAACGGTACACTTGAGTTGATTTAACCTCGTATTAGTTCAAATAGGAATTGTAGGATGAAATTTAATATTTTATAGTCTAGGAATGACTAAAAATGATTGTTCGGAGTTTGAGGGTTCATTTGGGGTAAAATTGGAAATTTTGATGTTTAGGGGCAAAATCATAATTTTGCCACCCATGGACAAAATTTGAGATTTTGAGAGAATTTAAATCAAATTTGACAAATTGGAGAATGGTATGAGTATAAGGGATGAAAAATATGTCTATGGGCAATTTTTCAGTTTTTTGGGCAAAAATGTAATTTTTCACTTTTACGAGGGCAAAAGTGTAAATTTTAAAAATTACTCCACCTAGACTTTGGACAAGTCTGAGAATTTTATCTAA
>NC_030851.1:22543806-22552423 GCF_000208745.1 Theobroma cacao | reverse complement strand
AAATTTTCACAATACCCACCCTTGGCTGAATCTGCAATGAGGTACAATGATGATGATCTGATTTTTATTCTAAGAGAAATGAAGAGAAAATGATGAAAAATGGTTAAATGTGATAGAAAAACAAAGTAGAAAATTTACTAAGTTAATGTCCCATTTTTGGCCAAATTTTCCAAGGAGGAAAGTGAACTGATTTTGGTGACTTTAGAATGCTATTGGCTGATAATTAATGGTTAGAAATGTTGGAGAGAGAATGGGGTGATTTAGAGCTAAAATGGAGCGCGTTAGCAATTTATCGGGTAAAGTGCCAAAAATAGATTAATACCGTGTTTAAGCCATTTTAGGCTATTGCATTTCATACCATGCATTAGTATAGGATTTAAGTCAATTATATAGTGATTTAGAATCAATGTGGTAAATTGGGTAAATTTTGCAATGTGTTTAGGAGGAAAGCCTTTCTGTAAAGGCAAGAAAGTCGTACCCGACCAACAGTGATCGGGGCACCTAGGAAGCATTTCATCTGTACAAAGGGTGAGTAAACCTATTATTATTGTAAATTATCTAGAGTTTATTTTTAAATGCTCTTTATGTATTTTATGAAATGAAAATGAGATTAAAACCGGATTTTTGATGTTTTAGAAATAAATGTGACAAATAAAAATATATTATGTTGATTATGAAATTGACAAATTAGAGGCTACCAATTGTCTTGAAAATATAGTTTCTTATGAATGGCTTATGATATATGAGTATATGTGGCTATATTTTATAATTGCATTGGGAATAGAATGTAAGCTGCCTTTTACTATGCAGGTAGGATAAATAAATAAAAGCCACGTTATACTATCAAAATTTTATTAAAATTGGTGGGTTTAGTCACTACAGTGACGGGTTTCCGTGGACTGCCTATTAGAGGGGCACCGTAAACCCGATTTCATAGTTACTCCAATTGTAGAGGCGAAGAGGGTAACTCCCGAGGTAGTGTTAGGGTTCACTTCACGTTGAACCCCCACGTGAATGTGTAACTCGGCCAACGCCAAGGAACGACTTGTTTTCAAAACTAGAATGTGTTTAACATGTAAATATCTTAACAACCTTGGCGGACTCGGTTAGATGCCTCGGCCAAGGTATCCCCGAGGACTAGATTTTGGCTTGAGCCATGTTTTTAATAAAGGTTATAAGCCTTGACAACTGTTTTGGTAAATTACAAATGTTTTATGGTTTAAGAAAGAAATTGAAAACCTTATGAAATGGTTTGTGATTTGTTGTTTAAACTTGCCTCCATTTTACTCGCCTTTAGATATTTATGATAATATCTGTTTACTCATTGGGATTACAAAATCTCACCCACCTCCTTTCCAAACATTTCAGGTCTGTGGTAGCTTGTAGATACCCTATTTTGTCGAGGATTTCAGTTGACATCTCTACCACACAGTCAGTAGGTTTCTAGCACCAACACTAGGTGTATTTTGGGCCACTTGTCATTGTAACCATTATTGTACATTATAACTTAGTATATATTGTATGTATGAATTTATTTTACTTACACATTACAAAAGATTTCTTACATGTGTTTCTATAAATATTGTTTTATATAAAAATGCTATATTTTAATCAATATTTTGAATAGTGATATTTGTTTATAAATCTTTTAAAAAAAAATTCTTTGGATTTTTTTGAGCCGAAAACGATCGATAATTGTTTTAAATGGAATGTTTAACAACGATTGCTCACAGGAAAGGAAAGAAATTGATATGTAAGCCTTGCGGGGTTTCGGTTGGCATTCTGGGTAATGAGTGTCAATCGAGACGTCGCGGCGGTTGTCATGGGCCCCGAAGGAGGTTCCGGGTTGTGATACTCTCTCTACAGCAAGAGTGCATTCTCGCTGCAGTGAGATTCAGGGAAGATGATAATTAAGGGATTTTCACATGCCACATAATCCATTCCTACCATATTGCACATCAAAGTGAACACATTGACAATAATCAAGTTTCTCATTATTCATTTCGATCACATATTATAATCGTAAACTTTCTATCACATATACATATATAAACATATATAAACACGTACACCACCCCACTTCATTCATCGTCATAGCTAGGTCATCATCATCATCGGCTTATGCGCACTCCCTACTAGCACATAGCCGGGTCAACATCAGCTTATGTGCACTCCCACTCACACATAGCCGAGTCAGCATCAGCTTATGCACACTCCCACTCGCACATAGCCAGGTTAGCATCGGCTTATGCGCACTCCTACTTGCACATGGCCGGGTCAATATCATTACACAACATTATTCGTCAATGCACAACATATATTCATATATATATATATATCAACATAATAAAGGAGCACATAGGTTCGTCCTTTTACACATTTCACATTTTCACAACACCAAAATATTTTTATAAGGGCTTGTTCCCCGGCACACATTTTTAAAGAAAAGTTGGAATAAATCATTCAATGTTTCATACCAATACAATTGTTTCTCCCAAAACGATTTTGAAATGCAAGTTCACTCACCGGTCTTGTTGATTCTTTTGCTTGACTCTAACCTCAACTAATGGTTCAAATGGGCAGGTGAGGCCTTGTTGGAACTTACACACACACAACATCACAACCAACCCAAATTGGCATTAATATAATTCTAAAAGCTATTTCTTAATTCAAGTTCAGCTAGTTATTCCTAACTAGCTTTCAATCATCATTAGGTGGCTATTTATTTCAATACTCTAGTCACCTTAAAAATGAATAACAATCTCAACAATAGATTAACTCACCATTCTAATCATCAACCACTATCAACAACATGAAAATTTAACCTAATTCATTACTCACCTTGGTGGTTTTTTGTACTTGAATTCCTTTTCAAAAGCTTCCAAGCTACTATGGCAAGTCTCTTTTCTCTCTCTAAAACTTTCAACTAGTGAGAGAAAGTGCTGAACAAAGACTTTTGAGGGTTTTAAGGTGGGAGAGTGAAAGAGCATAAAAAGTTCTATGAAAAGTGCTCAAAAGCATGAAACTTGAAGCTAGAGAGAGAAAGTTATGGAAGCTTTAAGGGAGGCTCCCATGGAGAGTGAAGAAACGTGAAATGGGAGAAAGAATAAGAAGAAAAAGCTACTGGAGCTCAGATATTTATGCTTCAAGTTAATCCAAATTTCCACCGAAATTACCAAAATATGCTTAACATGGTGGCTTTGTCTTTCTCCCATCCTTTGTGCAACTTTTTTGCTCTTTTGATACCAAAACAAAATCCATAACAGTCTAAAGGTACTCGAGTTCACGAAACTTAAAAATTTAGACCCGAGATGCAAAATGACCATTTTTTCCCTATCGTGAAAATTATCATTATTTTTATCTTCCTCATTTATTTACCATCATAAACATCATTCATTCATTCCTTAGGCCTATTTAAACCTTAATAGCATAAAAAAAAAACCCACTCGTAGGTGCTCACCAAGAGAAATTACGAAATTACCCTTGATCCGCATTATCACGTCTACTTCTAGTTACGTGCCTATGGAGACCGAGATTTCATAGGTTCACTTTTGAATTACCCTTTTAACTCAGTAATCAACCTTAATTGGCATCCGTAAACTTTATTAGCTACCATATCAAAATACGGAGTACTACAGTTTGCATCGAGAAACGTGAAGTGAAAGCCATCCAATGACAAGAAATGTCAAGCTCAGCTCTATAATATACTTACCATGTCATTCATGTACTTGATAGCATGTTTGCATCCAAGTATACTGATGCCTCGAAAAATCGTTAAAAGTTGGTATTGTACCTAGTGGTACAATTAAGTTGATTAAAGCATCGAACTAGTCCAAATAGAGATTTTAAGATGTATTTGAGAGTTATTAAACCTTAAAATGTCTTAATATGGTGATTTGGAGTTCGAGGATTGATTTAGAGTTTAGTCAGGAATTTTTATAACGTAGGGGTAAAATGGTCATTTTGCCTCCCAAAGGCAAAATTGGAATGTTGGATGAGATTTTTAATCAAGTTTGACTATTTGGAGCATAATTTGAAATTGTGGAGTGAAAAATTTCAATTTCGACATTTTTCTAGTATAAGGGCAAAACGGTCATTTCACATGTCCATGAGGACGTAATTGAAATTTTACACCACCATGATACTTGTCAAGCCCATGAATTTCACCTATTATCACTTTATACTTTGGATAATTATGGGATTACATGTGGTGGTGAGAGATTGCTTAATTATTAAGTTTTTAAACATGGACCAATTAAAAGGTGACAAGTGTCAAGCTTTAATATTATTTTAATTGGCTACATAAACTCACTTAAAACCCTCACATTCACACTCTTATGGTTGGCCAAGCAAGGGAACAAAGAGAAAAAGAGAAGAACAAACCCTAGAAAGGAAAAATTCAAGAGAAATTGTTGGATTTCAAGGAATCAAGCAAGTAAAGGTAAGATTTTTTAATTTTAGCTTGTGATCTACCTTTCCCACGCATTCTTTTTCATTTTTCATGGCTGAAATTCAAGTTTTCAAGAGGGAACCTTTGCTGGCCAAACCTAGAGAGAGAAGTTTTGGTGATGAATTTTGCTAGACTTCATAATATTCTAGTGTTTTTAGTCATTTTGTAATGTTTGGAAGGAAAAACAGGCAAGAAAATCACATGTTCTTCAACCACCCTCATTTGGCCAAATTTTCTATAGAGCAAGTTGATGATGGATTTGGTTGTAATTCATGTTATTTAGCTAGAAATTAATGAATTATGATGTTGGATATCGAAACCGATTATTGAAAAATATAGTTCCTTTAGAAAATGGCTTGATGGAAAATGAGAAAATCATAGTAAATGGACTTGGATTTGATTCCTAATGATATATATATGGATTTACGAGACTGTGTAGACATTGATTAGTATGTTAGTTCGAAATTGGAATGAATTTCGAAAAATGGTGAAGTTAGTCAAAAATCAAGTTCATTGTAATGCTTTAGTGTATTAGATCATTGGAAGTGTAATGAATATATTTGGAGTTGAATCGGATATTTTGGTTAAATCAATGGTGTATAGTTCAAATTAGGTCGAACACAAATTCCTTTCAATCATAATTGAACCTACGTAGAACACCGTCTTTAAGTGATTATTCAGACACTTCTCATTCAATTTCACGCATTCGTATAGAGCCTAAAATAGTTTTATAACAGTTTGGTACAAATATATTGAATTACATGTCGTGTATTATGTATAGGTGGTGAGCCCTCTAGTAAGGGTAAGGATATCATACCCGAGGATCAAGAATAGGAGTACTCCATACTCCCTTTATTATGAGTAATCAGACTTTCATCTTAACTATCTAAAGTAGTTTATACTCATTTTTATGTTTTAAGGAAAAATGAATTTAAATTGCAAACTATTATGTTTTATAATTGAAGTGTTGATTAAACGAAATGAGATTTATAACTTGTTTTGAAATTGAATGCTGGTTTTGGAAATTGAGTAAGTGGAGAGTGTATACTTGTGTTATAAATATGTTTTGACATATGGTTTGAATTGATGGCTTATGACAATGTGATGGCAAGCATGGCTGGATTTGTGTTTGTGTGGAATTAATGAACTATTTTGATTTGCCTTGATAGGCTGGTAATATTATATTAGCCATGTCATGCTGTCGAAAATTTTATTGAATTGGCGGGTTACTTGATTAGCTTACTGCAGTGGGCGGGTTTTCGTGGATCAGCCTCTTTGAGGGGCTTGATAAACTTGATTATATTTTACCTTGGTATGAGAGGCGTGGAGGGTATCTCCTAAGGTAACGTTAGAGTTCACTTCACACTGAACCACCACGTGAAGGTGAAACTCAGCCAATGCCATGGAACAATTGTGTTTTAAACATAAAAACTTGTTTTATGTGCATATGTTATTTTAACAGCCTTGGCAGACTCGGTTGGATGCCCAGGCCAAGGTGTCACCGAGTATGAGTTTTGGAACAAGCCAAGTTTTTAAGAGAATCATAAGCCTTGTTGATTATTTTTGATGAAATGTAATTGATTTATATGGGTTGAAAGGAGATTTGATGTTATGAATCATATTATACTGAGATGTTTTAAATTGTCTCTATTTACTCGGCTTTAGATGTTATAGATGAAATTTGCTTACTCACTGGGTTTATAAAAACTCACCCCTTCTTTTTACTAATTTCAGGCTCGGGATAGTCTGTAGACAATCAATTTTGTCGATGGTTGCTTTTGGATTTGCATCCTTAGAAATCGAAGGTCTACAGTCTTGTATGTTTTCGGTTATTTTGGGGGCCCACATGTCATTGTACAATATTTTTGTATACCTGGTTTAGTGTGCTATTATATATATGAATTTATTTTGCTTTTACGCTACAAAAATTATTTATGCAGGATTCTATAAATATTGTTTTATAAGAAAATGGAATAGTTTATTTAATATTTTTATTTAGTTTGATTAGCCATAATTTCACTTCAAATGGATGATTTAGATAACTAAACTTATTTTTAGATATGAAATGTGTATTTTCATTTATATATTATAATTTTAACAGGTTTCGAAATTTTTGGGTAAAATGACCAAAATACCCCTGTGTAGTATAAATTACTTTTTGATTGTTTTTTATTTGAAATTAGTCTATATTTCTTTAAAACATGGTATTTAATAGCTGTTGCTCATAAGGGAGAAGTAAAACTGATGCGAAAGCCTTGCGAGGTTTCGGTTGGCATTCCGGATAATGAATGTCAATCGAGACATCACGGTGGTTGTTACGGCTCTATGGGAATTTCGAGTCGTGACAAGAAAAATCCATTTATAGTCACTCATGACTTCAAAAGCCTATTTACTTGCTTCAAATGGTTTTACAATCTTATAAATGATTTCAAATTCATTTTTTTCATTTTTGGTTAAAACATATCATAATTTGTTATTTCCATCAAGGAACATGAAGCGAAAACCATCCATTGACAAGAAAAACCCATTTATAGTCACTAATGCCTTCAAAAGCCTAATTAGTTACTTTAAAAGGTCTTATACTCTTTTGAATGATTTTAAAATTGAATTATTCTCATTTTTGGTTCAAACGATTCATAATTTGATGTTTGCATCGTGAAACGTGAAGCAAAAGCCATCCATTGACAAGAAAAATCTGTTTATAGTCACTCATGCCTTCAAAAGCCTTCTCACACCCTTTAAGTGGATTTATAACCGTTTAAATGATTTTCAAATTGAATACTTTTACATTTTTCATTAAAACATATCATAATTTGATGTTTGCATCATGAAACGTGAAGCAAAAGCCATCCATTGACAAGAAAAGTCCATTTACAGTCACTCATGCCTTCGAAAGCCTTCTTACACCTTTTAAGTGGATTTATAACCATTTAAATGATTTTAAATTAATTTTTTTTACATTTTTGGTTAAAACATATCATGATTTGATGTTTGCATCGGAAGACATAAAGTGAAAGCCATCTATTGACAGAAAAAGTCTATTTATAGGCTGTGAGACCTCAACCTCTATAGGCTTGTAACTAAGTATAGATGTAATAATACGAGCTAGGGGTAGTTTCGTCATTTTCTCTAATAAGCTTCCAGAAGAAAGTTTTATGATATTTTAAAGCTTAAATGGGTATAAGACTACATAAATGATGTGTGCTGATGAAAACACGAAGAAAACTAGAAGTTTTAACAATTTTCATAACAGGGGCAAAATGATCATTTTTAACCTTGGGTTAAAATTTTAAGTTTTATGAACCCGAACATGTCTAGACCATTATGGATCTTGTCCCAGTGTTAAAAGAGCAAAAAGATTGCATAAAAGATTGGAGGAGAGTAAGTTAATTGGTAGAGGGGCATTTTTGTAATTTTAAAGGAAAGGATAAGATTGCCTATAAATACCTTGAATTTTCAGCAGCTTCTTGAATTTTCCAGCAACTGGTCTACTTCTTCCCTTCTCCTCTCTCACGTTTCTTCAATTCTTCCATGGGAGTTTTCTTCAAGCTTCCATAACTTTCTCTCTCTAGCTCCAATTTTCATGCTTTTGGTGTACTCTTCCATAAACCCTTATGCTCTTTCATCCTTTCACGTTAAAACCCTTCAAAAATCTTGTTTTCATAATTTCTCTCACTAGTTGGACGTTTTAGAGAGAGAAAGAGAGAATTACACCATTTATTTAGAAGCTATTGGGAGAGAATTTGACTACAAAGGAGCCCTAGGGTAAGTGGTTAACTAAGCTCAATTTTTAGCTACAGAAAATGGCTAGTAATTAGGATTTATGAGCTATTTTATTGTTGACTATGTTCATTACTTTTTAGTAATTAAGATAGTGAACATAGATAGCCATTTAATGTGGCAATTGAAAACTATCTAAGAGATAGCTTTTAGAGTTCATAGTGTGTAAATTGATCTACTGTTTATGTTAATGTGATCCTAGGTTTTAAGGAAGCCCCATCATTCCAATTAGATCATTAGGGGAATTTGAGTCAACTAAAGGTTCTACAATCAATTGGTGAGTGGACTACCTTCAAAACTGATTTTGGGAATATGATGGATTTGACAAAGTGTTTGAATGATTTTATACAATTTTTCATGAAAATGAATGCCTTGGGAACAAGCTTT
>NC_030851.1:22538975-22542337 GCF_000208745.1 Theobroma cacao | reverse complement strand
GAAGATTCGTTGTTGTATTTGACTTGCTTGTGCAATATTGAAGCTTTCATTCTTCAAATGATTCGCTATGTATGGGTTCATGATTTTCAAATGATTAATCACTTAAGGGCTCGATAAGGGGTTTTATTAGGAATGAACCAAATTGCATTGTTTTGAAACAAGTGCATAATGATTTTAAATTTTCCTTTGTTGTTGCTTGTTCCCTTCCTTGTTTATTCACTGGGTTTATACTCACCGTTTTCAAATTCCTGTTTTCATACCACGAGGTAGCCGGTAACTAGGACGAGGTGTCCTTGTAGACCTGTGTCCATGTTTTGGTAGGTGTCTCGACATTCGGTAGCTGTATATTCATCCGAGTCGCTTCGTTGGAAGTCGAGTATTATTTTATTATGTATAGACAAACTTGATGTAAATTATTAAGTTACATGTTGTAGGTAATGTATGTATATTTAAATGAGTAATGCTAGTACGAGTTGACAATGTATATTACTATTTTGGTTTAAAGTTACAATTTGTGACTTAACAATATTTGATGGTATGATGAGTAAGATAAATAATAGGCTTGCTTGGGTTTAGTGGATTACATCCATTGGACCCACGCGCCCGTCATGGCCCGAAATTTGGGTCGTGACATAGGCACTCATTACTTTATAAGTGATTTTAAATTGAATTCTTTTTATTTTTGGTTAAAGCAGATCATAACTTGTTGTTTGCATCAGAAAACGTGAAGAAAAAGCCATCCATTGATAAGAAAAGTCCAAGTATAGTAGCTCATGCCTTTGATAGCCTTGTTACTCACTTTAAGTGGATTTATAACTTTTTAAATGATTTTAAATTGAATTTTTTTGACATTTTTGTTAAAACAGATCATAATTTGATTTTTGCATCAAGAAACATGAAACAAAAGCCATCCATTGACAATTAAAGTCTATTTGTAGTCACTAATGCCTTTAAAAGCTATTTACTCACTTTATATGGTTTTGTAATCTTATAAATGATTTCAATTTGAATTTTTTTTCATTTTTGGTTAAAACAGATCATAGTTTGTTGTTTGCATTGGGAAACATGAAGTGAAAACCATCCATTGACAAGAAAAGTCCATTTATAGTCACTCATGCCCTCGAAAGCCTAATAAGTCCCCTGAAATAGTTTTATAAATGTATAAATGATTTAAAAATTGAATTATTCTCATTTTTGACCAAAACAGATCATAATTTGATGTTTGCATCGGGAGACATGAAGCGAAAGCCATCCATTGACAAGAAAAGTCTATTTATAGGCACTCATACCTTCAAAACCCTTATTACTCAGTTTAAGTGATTTTAGAACTTTTTAAATAATTTTGAATGAATTTTTTTTTACATTTTCGATTAAAAAAGATCATAATTTGATGTTTGGATTGGGAAACGTGGAAAAAAAAAATCATCCCTTGACAAGAAAAGTCTAGTTATAGTCACTCATGCCTTTAAAATCGTTGTTATTCTCTTTAAGTGGATTTATAACTTTAGAAATGATTTTAAATTGAATTTTTTTCCATTTTTGGTTCAAGCAGATCATAACTTTTTGTTTGCATCGAAAAACGTGAAGAAAAAGCCATCCATTGATAAGAAAAGTCCAGTTATAGTAACTCATGCCTTTGAAAGCCTAGTTACTCGCTTTAAGCAGATTTATAACTTTTTAAATGATTTTAAATTGGATTTCTTTTATGATTTTGGTTAAAATAGATCATAATTTGATGTTTGCATAAAGAAACGTGAAACAAAAGCGATCCATTGACAAGAAAAGTCTATTTATAGTTACTAATACCTTCAAAAGCCTATTTACTCACTTCAGATGGTTTTATAATCTTATAAATGATTTCAATTTGAATTCTTTTTCATTTTTGGTTAAAAGAGATCGTAGTTTGTTGTTTGCATCAGGAAACGTGAAGCGAAAAACCATCCATTGATATGAAAAGTCTATTTATAGTCACTTATGCCCTTAAAAGCCTATTTACTCACTTCATATGGTTTTATAATCTTATAAATGATTTCAATTTCAATTTGTTTTCATTTTTTGGTTAAAACAAGTCATAGTTGAAGTGAAAGCCATCCATTGACAAGAAAAGTCCATTCATAGTTACTCATACCTTCGAAAGCTTAATTAGCCGCTTTAAATGGTTTTATAATCGTATAAATGATTTTAAAATTGAATTATTCTCATTTTTGATTAAAACATATCATAATTCGATGCTTGCATTGCGAAACGTGAAGCAAAAGCCATCCATTGACAGGAAAAGTCTATTTATAGTCAGTCATGCCTTCGAAAGCCTTCTTACACCCTTTAAGTGGATTTATAACCTTTTAAATGATTTTAAAATAATTTTTTTTTACATATTTAGTTAAAACATATCATAATTTGATGTTTGCATCGGGAGACATAAAGCGAAAGCCATCCATTGACAAGAAAATTCTATTTAAAGGCACTCATACCTTCAAAAGCCTTGTTACTCGCTTTAAGTGATTTTAAAACTTTTCAAATGATTTTGAATTTAATTTTTTTTTACATTTTTTATTAAAAAAGATCATAATTTGTTGTTTTCATTGGGAAACGTGAAGAAAAAGCCATCCATTGGTAAGAAAAGTCTGGTTATAGTTACTCATTGTGTCACGACCCGGAACTCCCCATCGAGCCCGTGACAACCACCGCGAAGCCTCGACAAACATTCTTCACCCCGAATGTCGATCGAAACCTCGCAAGGCTCTCGTATCAGCTTTCGCACTACCCCGGTGAGCAATAGTTATCAAATAATCAAAATACGAAGGATTACAAATCATTTCCAAATCATAACATAACATATTTTGTTTTGGCTCACAGGGGCATTTTCATCATTTTTGTCGAAAACTTCGAAACTTGCTAAAAATGTAGTAGGTAAGTCGAAAATATATATTTAATGAATTTAAAAAAAATTCAGTATCTAAAACGTTCATTTGAAGTGAAAATTTAATCATTTGAATATAATAAAAATATTCAATAAAATAAACTATTTTCTTGTAAAATAATTTTCATAAAACTATCGGTACATAATTCTTATAGCGTAAAAGATAATTATATTCATATATACTATAAAGCAAATAACCAAAGCATAAAATTTCTTTTACAGTGACACGTGGGCCCATATCTATCCAAAATGCATCGGAAGCTGGAAACCTACAGCTTTTACCGATTCGAGTCCAAATGAAGGTCCTTGTTCAAGTCAGCTAACTACGAAATTCCCTGAGCCTGAAATGTGAGGAAATGAGGGTGGTGAGATTATAAAATCCCAGTGAGTAAACAGATACCATCTAAACTATCTAAAGTCGAGTAAATGGAGACAATTAAAA
>NC_030851.1:22531876-22535032 GCF_000208745.1 Theobroma cacao | reverse complement strand
TTTTTTTCTTTTAATTATATGCCTATATACAAGGCAATAAAGAAGTTTTTCAATTCATTTGGGTAAACATTCTCCAGAATATTTAAGACTCCCAGATAACAAAACACAATGACCAATAACCAAAATTCAATTTGTAAGCTCATTATCGTGTCACTCCCATCTTACTCATGCATCATAAGCGTGAGGTATTTGGAGCAGTATAGCGTTGAACAGTCAATGCTGAAGTATTGTAGCTATTAGAAATTTTCTCATCAAAGCTATTTGTCTGCATTCAAAGTCACCACATCAACCATTCTCAACCAGTGGTTTCCCTTTTACATATATATCATGAGTTCCATAAGTATAGGTACCTTCTATTTTCTTGTCATACACATTAAGCCAGATTAATACTTCCATCTTATGTCATCTTTTGACGTTTATCAACATTCATAAAATTCCACCTCAAAACATCCTTTCCATACAGTGTAATAAATTCATGATACATATACCACTCCATACATAAGTTACTTACTATCTACAACTTTCCTCAAATTTATTGTCATCCCTATCCAATTATCTTCTTTGTCTTATACTCCAATAATCTTATTGACTTTCGGTATAATTAACTACAAAAACAGCTCAGCTTCTTCCTTACTTTATTCTCACAATTCTTACTGAATCAAAATTTTATATTTCCCATATTCCATAATTTAACTTCATTGGGTTATATTTGGCCCAACTATTGCCTCATAGTGTCATAACATCACTAAATAACCCCCTTCATGCTTAAATTACAATCATTAACGTAATCACATTATCCATTTCGAATGTCATTTATAACCTTATTGCTTCCTTCTATAACTTTCCTCAATAATTATATCACCAATTTATCCCTATCATACTAAAGATTCCCATATACCTTCAGTTACTTAAACAACCATTTTATAATACATTCTAGTCCTATACTTTAAAAGCCAAACTATTTTAAATTCTTTGTACAGATAATTATTGTCTCTTTTACACAACATCTACTTAGAGTTAAGGTAGTGTAAAATCCTACGAAGATATTACATGTCATTGGGATCATCATCTTAATCTGATCTTATCAGAAGATTCTACTCCGAGTCCTCTTGAAGATCTTCTTTCGGGTTTTTCTCCTCCTGAGATTTTTTTTTCCTTTGCTTCTCAATCCAGGCTTGTTGTATTCTCCTATATTCTTCATCACTCACCGGTGCAGCATTTCTTCCACAACCGGGAGGAAAATGTCGTACATCTGACACTTTTCTAAGGGGTTTACTCGCCACTGTTACTTTCTTCTTATCCTTTTCTGGTTGTTCCCTTACATTTCACCCACAGCCTGATGGAAAGTGTCGGACTACTGTCACGCTCTTCCTAGAACGAATACCTATTTCGGCTATCCTTAATGTCCCCCTTTCTTTAGCATGTTCCTTAGATTCTCTCAAAAGGGAACCTCTCATGCTTACATTAATATTATCACTATCTGCACTCTTTGGACTACTCGATTCGGACTACCATCGGCTCCTAGCAGTAGAATCTAGCGATCCCTTGCTAATACTATGAGAGGCGTCGGGACTACTACCTCTTCTAGACATGGTGTGTATGTCACCAATGCACCTCAAAACCTATATACAATCAAATAGTAATTACTTAATCGTTCATGTATCCCAAAAGTAGGTAAGTTTTTATATGTAAATGCATGCATTCTATTCAATCTAACCTAACTTAACTTATCTTAACTTAACTAGACTTGGGGCCACGCAGTGTCAGTGTAGATTTCTTAAAATAACCTTAAAATCAAAAACTTTAAAATCCAAAGCTTTAACACCAAAATCTTTGATCTTTAAACCATGCTCGGATACCAATCTAAATTGTCACGACCCGGAACTCCCCATCAAGCTCGTGACAGTCGCCGCGAAGCTTCGACAAACATTCTTTGCCCCGAATGTCGATCGAAACCTCACAAGGCTCTCGTATGAGCTTTCGCACTTTCCCGGTGAGCAATAGTTATCAAATAATCAAAATACGAAGGATTACAAATCATTTCCAAATCATAACATAACATTTTTTTTTTTGGCTCACAGAGGCATTTTCATCATTTTTGTTGAAAACCTCGAAACTTGCTAAAAATGTAGTAGGTAAGTCGAAAATATATATTTAATGATTTAAAAAAAATTAAGTATCTAAAACGTTCATTTGAAGTGAAAATTTGACCATTTGAATATAATAAAAATATTCAATAAAAAAAACTATTTTCTTATAAAATAATTTTCATAAAACTATCGGTACATAATTCTTATAGTGTAAAAGATAATTATATTCATATATACTATAAAGCAAATAACCAAAGCATAAAATTTTTTTTTACAGTGACACGTGGGCCCACATCTATCCAAAATGCATCGAAAGCTGGAAACCTACAGCTTTTACCAGTTCAAGTCCAAATGAAGGTCCTTGTCAAAGTCAGCTAACTATGAATTCCCCGAGCCTGAAATGTGAGGAAATGAGGGTGGTGAGATTATAAAATCCTAGTGAGTAAACAAATACCATCTAAAGTATCTAAAGCCGAGTAAATTGAGACAATTAAAATAAGTCATCATACTGTAATTTCATTACCTTTCAACTCATTTCAACCAAATAAAATCAATCCATAAAAATCGAGTAATCAACTTGGCTTATGAATTTCTTAAAACTTTGGCTCATGCCAAAACTCATACTCAGTGATACCTTGCGCAAGGCATCTAACCGAGTCCGCCAAGGCTGTTCAAATTTTGTATACACTTAAAATATATTTTAGTTTGAGAAAAATACAGTCGTTCCTTGGCGTTGGCTGAGTTCCCCTTCACGTGGTGGTTTGGCGTGAAGTGAACCCTAAGCTTTACCCCAGGAGATACCCTACACGCCTCTCCGTTCGAGGTAATAATATATTGGAGTTTACCGTGCCCCTCTAATAGGCTGGTCCACGGAACCCCCTCTGCAGTAAATAATTAATATATAATCCACCAATCAATAAAATTCATTCTAGCATGACATGGCAATTTATCGCAACCTAGCCTCTCAAGGCTGAATACTCAGTGCAAATAATTCTAACACCAAAATCAGTTTAGCCATTCATGCTCATATATTGTCATAAGCCATTCAATTTAAAACCATAAATTT
>NC_030851.1:22513778-22531205 GCF_000208745.1 Theobroma cacao | reverse complement strand
CTAAATATGCTAAACTAACTTAAAACACTAACATAACTTAAAATCAAATTAATCTAACAACTTTCTCTCTCCTAACCCATTTTTTCAGAATTGAATTCATCATGAAAACATGTAATTTAATCATGGAAAATAAAGAGAAATGCTTGGGAATAAGAAAACTCAAGCTTAATAGAAAAATCTCACCTTTTTCACTTAATTTCCTAGAAAATTCACACTTTGTCTTTGATTTTCTCTTTCTAGGGCTTTGTTTTTGTTTTCTCTCTCTTCTTGCTGGTTTGGCCGGCCATGGGGTGGAAGATGGGCTGATTTTATGCCTTTTTATAAAGAAATAATAAAATAATAAAGGTATGACACATGGCATCATGTCATTGGCCTATTTTTAAAATTTTAAAAATTTTAATCCTTTTATCTCCACCACACAATTAGTCAATGGTCAAAATGAGGATAAAGGAAGACCATGTGCTGGAAAAATGTCCTGGTGGTGGAAAATTACAATTTTGCCCCTAGGGTGGCAAAATTACCATTTTACCCTTTTTTCCAAATTATACCGAAATTAAAATTTTCACTTCTAAACCTCAAATCTTTGCCATGTCATTCATGTGATTAACAATATGCTTGCATACTTGGAAAACCCCGAAAAATCGTCAAAAGACGGTAGTGTACTGAATGGTACAACTAAGTTGAATTAAGCCTCGAACTAGACCAAATAAAGATTTTAAGATGAAATTTAGAATTTTAAATTCCCAGAATCATTTAATATGGTGATTCGGAGTTCGAGAATCGATTTGGAGTCAAAATGGAATTTTCATGATCTAAGGGCAAAATGGTGATTTTACCACTCGAGGTTAAGATGTGAGTGTTGGATGAAATTTTTGACTAAGATTGATCATTTGGAGTATAATTTGAGTTTGAGAAGTGAAGATTTTTAATTTCGACGTTTTTCGGAGGATAAAGGCAAAATAGTCATTTTGCCACCCAAGGGAAAAATTGTAATTTTACACACCCAACACTTGTCATGCCCATGGATTTCATCCATTAACATTTTATATTGTGGATAATTGAAATATTTTATGTGGTGGAGAAAGAAAGCTTAATAGTTAAGAATTTAAAAATGGACCAATGGTAAGGTAACAAGTGTCAAGCTTTTATTTCTTTATTATTTTCCTTATAAATTAGCACAAAACCAGCCCATTTCTCTTCATTATGGTCGACCTCACCAAGGAGAAGCAAGAAAAAGGAAGAACAAAACCCTAGGTGGAAAAATTCAAGGGAAAAGTGTGAAAATTCACGGAAACAAGTGAAAAAAGGTAAGATTTTTCAATTTAAGCTTGAGATCTCTCTTTCTTAAGCATTTTTTCTTATTTTTCATGGTTGAATCACATGAAATCATGATGAATCCCTTACTGGCCGAACACTTAGAGGGAGGTTTTGATGCTTGATTTGGTTAGATTTCAATGTATTTTAATGTTTTTAGTTAGTTAGTGATGTGTAGCATGAAAACCCAACAAGAAAAATTCACTTCCTTCCATCACCCATCATTGGCCAAAATTTCCATGTAGAGTGTGTATGGTGGATTTGATTTTATTTCAAGTGAATTGGTTAGGAAATGATGAATTACGGTGAGAAAATCAAGTAGGAAAAATCATAGTGTTGATGCACCCACCATGGCCGAAATTCCCAAGGGGAAATGTGAAGATGATTTTGCTAAATTTTATGCTATTTGACTTGTGTTTGATGGTTTGGAGAATTGGAAGAAAAATGGAGTTAATTGGAGTTGAATTGGACATATTGGCCAATTAATCGAGTGATAGATCGAATTAGGCAAATACCGTTTTATTTAGGTACACACTTGAATTTGTGTAGAACACCGTGTTTAGACGATAATCTGAACAATTTGCATTCCATTTCATGCATCCATATAGTTTTATAACGGTTTAGCACCAATGTGGTAAATTACTTGATTGTGCATTATGTCTAGGTGGTGAATCCTCAGATAAGGGCAAAGAAATTGTACTCGAGGATCGATAGTTGGAGTACTCTAAAAATTTGACTCCCAAAATAGTGAGTAACCTTATCATCATCTTGATTATCTGAAGTGAATTTTAATTTGTTTTTGTGATTTTATGAAAAATGTGATTAAATGAAATGATTTTATAAATTGTCTTGAAATTGAATGATGGCTTTGAAAATAGAGTAATTGGAGACCATTTGACGTATTGTGAATTTATGGTTCTAATTGATTGGCTTATGGTAATATTGGCATGAATGGCTGAATTGGTATTTGTGTTGAAAATGTATAAATTGTTGTTTGCCTTGAGAGGCTGGATAATGATAAAATTGCCATGTCATGCTGTTAAAATTTTATTGTATGGTGGGTTTAGCTTATTGCAGTGGGCGGGGTCTGTGGACCAGCCTATTAAAGGGGCACAAAATCTGGTTATATACGTACCTCAATCGGAGAGGCGCGTAGGGTATCTCTTGAGGTATGGCTAGAGTTCACGTCACGCTAAACCACCTCGTGATGATGAACTCCGCTAATGCCAAGGAACGGTTGTGTTTTTCAAACTAAAAATATGTTTACGTGTATACGCAATTTTTAACAGCCTTGGCAGACTCGGTTAGATGCCTCGACCAAGGAATTCTCGAGAATAATTTTGGCAGGAGCCAAACTTTTAAGATACTTATAAGCCATGTTGATTATTTAAATGAAATGAATATTTATGTTATGAAATACATATTGAGATGAAATATTTTAATCGTCTCCATTTACTCGACTTTAGATATTTTGGATGATGTTTATTTACTCACTAGGATTATATAATCTCACCACCCTCATTTCCACTCATTTCAGGCTCAGGATAGTTTGTAGATAGCTGATATCGTCGAAGGCTACAGTTGGCTTTACTTCCTCAAAAATCGTAGGTTCACAACCTTCGTTCACTTTTGTCATTTAGGGGCCCACGTGTCATTGTAAATTAAATTACATACCTTGACTATCTGTATTACAGTATGTATAAATTTATTTTGCTTTTACACTACAAAAAATTATTTATGGATACCTCCATAAAAATTGTTTTATAAGAAAATGGAATATTTTATTGAATATTTTTATTATATTCAAATAGTCATAATTTCACTTTAAATGAATGTTTTACACATCTAAACTTATTTTTTATTATGAAATATGTGTTTTGCACTTGCATACTACATTATTAGCTGGTTTCGAAATTTTTAGAGAAAAATGACCAAAATACCCCCAAGAGACAAAAATTATTTTTTTATTGTTTTGGCTTGGAAATAGCTTATAATCTTTTAAAATATAATATTAGCAATTGTTGCTCGCAAGGGAGGTGAGAAAACTGATATTAAAGCCTTGCGAGGTTTCAATTGGTATTCCGGGTAATGAATGTTTATCGGGACATCGCGGCTGTTGTCATGGGCTCGAAGAGAGTACTAAGTCGTGACATAATCACTCATGCTTTCGAAAGCCTTATTACTCCCTTTAATTGAATTTATAACTTTTTAAATGGTTTTAAATTGAATTTTTTTTTTACATTTTTGGTTAATACAGATCATAATTTGTTGTTTGCATGGAGAAACATGAAGTGAAAGCCATCATTGACAAGAAAAGTCCATTTACAGTCACTCATGACTTCAAAAGCCTATTTACTTGCTTCAAATGGTTTTATAATCTTATAAATGATTTCAAATTCAATTTTTTTTTCATTAACTCATGCCTTCGATAGCCTTGTTACTCACTTTAAGTGGATTTATAACTTTTTAAATAATTTTAAATTGAATTTCTTTTACATTTTTGGTTAAAATAGATCATAGTTCAATGTTTGCATCAAGAAACGTGAAACAAAAGCCATCCATTGACAATGAAAGTCTATTTATAGTCACTAATGCCTTCAAAAGCTATTTACTCGCTTTAGATGGTTATACAATCTTACAAATGATTTCAATTTGAATTTTTTTCATTTTCGATTAAAACATATCATAGTTTGTTGTGTGCATTGGGAAACATGAAGTGAAACCCATCCATTAATAAGAAAAGTCCATTTATAGTCACTCATGCCCTCCGAAGCCTAATTAGTCACTTTAAATGGTTTTATAACCATATAAATGATTTTAAAATGGAATTATTCTCATTTTTAAGTAAAACATATCAAAATTACATTGTGAAGCATGAAGCAAAAGCCATCCATTAACAAGAAAGGTCTAGTTATAGTCACTCATGGCTTTAAAATCCTTGTTATTCTCTTTAAGTGGATTTATAACTTTATAAATGATTTTAAATTGAATATTTTTTCCATTTTTAGTTAAAGAAGATCATAACTTTTTGTTTGCATTGAAAAACGTGAAGAAAAAGCCATCCATTGACAAGAAAAGTCCAATTATAGTAACTCATGCCTTTGAAAGCCTTGTTACTCGCTTTAAGCGGATTTATAACTTTTTAAATGATTTTAAATTGAATTTCCTTTATGGTTTTGGTTAAAATAGATCATAATTTGATGTTTGCATCGAGAAACGTGAAACAAAAGCCATCTATTGGCAAGAAAAGTCTATTTATAGTCACTAATGCCTTCAAAAGTGTAGTACCCCATACTTTGAGATTGTGGCTAATAAAGCTTATCGGATGCCCATTTGAGGTTGATTATTGAGTTAAAAGGATAATTCAGAAGTGAGCCTGTGAAACTTCAACCTCTATAGGCACGTAACTAGAAGTAGACGCGATAAAATGAACTAGGGGTAATTTCATCATTTTCTTCAATGAGCCCCTAGAAGTATGCTTTCAAACATTATTAAGGCTTAAGTAGGCCTAAGGCATAAATGAATGATGAAGGAAATAGAAATAATGATGATTTCCAAGGTAAGGGCAAAATGGTCATTTTGCATCTCGGGTCTAAATTTTTAAGTTTTCGTGAACTCAAGTACTTCTAGACTATTATGGACTTTGTCTAAGTGTCCAAAGAGTAAAAAGTTAAATCGAAGGAAAGAATAAGACAAAGTCACCTTATGGAGGGCATTTTAGTAAATTACATGAAAAATTGGATAAACTTTAGATATAAATATCCCAAGCTCCAGCAATTTCCAGTAGCTTCCAACCATTTTTTCTTTCCTTCCCATCTCACGTTTCTTCACCTCCATGGGAGCCTCCCTGAAAGCTTCCATAACTTTCTCTCTCTAGCTTCAATTTTCATGCTTGTGAGCACTTTTCCATAGGGTTTTTCATGCTCCTTCACTTCTACACCTCAAGGACCCTCAAAAGTCTTTCCTCAATACTTTTTCTCACTAGTTAGAAGTTTAGAGAGAGAAAAGAGAGATTTTCCATGATATCTTGAGTATTCTTGAGAAGGAATTCAACTACAAATTCACCAAGGTGAGTAATGAATTCGGATTGATTTTAGGTTGTTGATAGTGGCTAGTAATTGGAGTTGTGAATTGTTTTATTATTGAGGTTTGTTTATTTATTTCTAGTGATACTAAAGTAGAGAGAATATATAGCTAATCAAAAGGCAATTGGAAACTAGTTAGGAATAACTAGTAGAACTTGATTTAGGAAAGAGCTTTTGGAATTATATTAATGCCAATTTGGGTTGCTGGTGATATTGTGTATGAATAGGTTCCAACAAGGTCTCACATTTCCATTTGGAGCATTAGTTAAGGCTAGAGTCAAGCAAAAAAATCAACAAGACCGGTGAGTGAACTTGCATCAAAGTGTTTTTGGGAAATACATATGTGTTGGGATGAAGCATTTAAATGATTTTACTTGGTTTTCATTACATTATGCATGGGAACAAGCCCTTGATAAAATGTTTTGATGTTGTGAAAATGTGAAATGTGTAAAAAGATGAATCCACGTTCTCCTATATTATGTTGGTATGTATATATATGAATATGTGTTGTGCATTGATGAATAATGTTGTGTGACGATGATGACCCGACTATATGCGAGTAGGGAGTGCGCATAAGCTGATGATGACCCGGCTATGTGTGAGTAGAGATTGCGCAAAAGTCGATGATGACCTGACTATAAGCGAGTTGGGTGTCACGACCCAGTACTTTCCTCGAGCCCGTGACAACCGCCGTGATGTCTCGATAGACATTCATTACCCGGAATGCCAATCGAAACCTCGCAAGGCTTTAATATTAGTTTTCTCACCTCCCTTGCGAGCAACAGTTGTTAATATCATATTTTAAAAGATTATAAGATATTTCCAAACCAAAATAATAAAAAAATAACTTTCATCTCTCAGGGGTATTTTGGTCATTTTTCTCTGAAAATTTCGAAACCAGCTAATAATGTAGTATGCAAGTGCAAAACACATATTTCATAATAAAAAATAAGTTTAGATATATAAAACATTCATTTAAAGTCAAATTATGACTATTTGAATATAATAAAAATATTCAATAAAATATTCTATTTTCTTATAAAACAATTTTTATAGAGTTATCTGTAAGGAATTTTTGTAGTGTAAAAATGAAATAAATTCATACCTACTGTAATACAGATAGTCAAGGTATGTAATTAAATTTACAATGACACGTGAGCCCCCAAATGACAAAAGTGAACGAAGGTTGTGAACCTACGATTTTTGAGTAAGTAAAGCCAACTGTAGCCTTCAATGATATCAGCTATCTACAAACTATCCTGAGCTTGAATTGGGTGGAAAAAAGGGTGGTCAGTTTATATAAACTCAGTGAGTAAACAAACATCATCTAAAATATCTAAAGTCGAGTAAATGGAGACAACATAAAATAGTTCACTGTACTATGATTCATAACGTTTCAAACTCATTTCAACTAAACAAAATAAATTGATTTCACTCAAATAATCAACATGGCTTATGAATTTCTTAAAAACTTGGCTCGTGCCAAAACTCATTCTTGGGGATACCTTGGCTGTAGCATCTAACCAAGTTCGCCAAGGCTGTTAAAAGGTCATATGCACACAAAACACATTTTTACGTTTTAAAGCATAGTCGTTCCTTGGCGTTGGCTGAATTCACTCTCACGTGGTGGTTCGGCATGAAGTGAACTCTAAACTTTACCTCAGGAGTTACCCTCTGCACCTCTCGTATCGAGGTAAAATAAAATGTAATAGGGTTTACCGTGCTCCTCTAATAGCCTGGTCCACAAAAACCCACCCACTGAAGTAAGCTAATCAATATCCCACCAAATCAATAAAATTTCAGCAGCATAACATGGCTAATATAAAATTACTAGCCTGTCAAGGCAAAGCAAAATAGTTCATGTAATTTCAACACAATTTCCAATTCAGCCATTCATGCCAATATCATAAGCCATTCAATTCAAACCATGATTTATAACACAGCAAATAGTCTCCAATTACTCTATTTTCCAAGCCATCATTCAATTTTAAGACTATTTTATAAAATTATTTCGTTTAATCACATTTTGCTTATAAAACATAAAGATTTACCATTTAAACTCATTTTTCTATAAAATCACAAAAACAAATAAAAATTAATTTAGATAATTAAGATGATAATAAGGTTACTCATAATATCGGGAGTCGAAGTACTCCTAGTCCCGATCTTTGGGTACAACTTCTTTGCCCTTACCGGAGGATTCACCACCTAAACGTAATGCATAATCAAGCAATTTACCACATTGGTGCTAAGCCGTTATAAAACTAATCTAGGCTCTATATGAATGCATGAAATGGAATGCGAATTGTTCGGATCATCGTCTAAACACGGTGTTCTACATAAATTCAATTGTGTACCTAAATAAAACGGTATTGGCCTAATTCAATCTATCACCCGATTAATTGACCAATATGTCAAATTTAACTCCAAATAACTCCATTTCCCTCCCAATACTCCAAATCATCAAACTCAAGTCAAGTAACATAAAATTTAGCAAGATCATCTTCACATTTTTTCTTGGGAATTTCGGCCATGGTGGGTGCATGAACACTATGGTTTTTCCCACTTGATTTTTACACCATAAATCATTAATTTCTAACCAAATCACTTGAAATAAAATCAAGTCCACCATCAAAACACCATAGGGAAGATTTGGCCAATGGAGGGTGATGGAAGAAAATGAAATTTTCTTGTTTACTTTTCATGCTACACATCACTAACTAACTAAAAACACTAGAATATATTGAAATTTAACCAAATTAACCATCCAAACCTCTTTCTCTATGTTCAGCCAGCAAGATATCCATCATATAATCATGAATTTCAACCATGAAAATAAGAAAGAATGCTTAGGAAAGATAGATCTCAAGCTAGAATTGAAAAATCTTACCTTTTGTCACTTGATTCTTTGAAATTTTGTGAATTTCTCTTGAATTTTTTACCTAGGGTTTTGTTCTTCTTCTTTTCTTCCCTTTTCTTCCTTTGGCTGACCAAGAGAAATGAGTTGGGAGGGTTTATGTGCTGGTTTTTAATGTAAATTATAAACAAATATAAGCTTGCCACTTGTCACCATACCATTGGTCCACATTTTACACTTAACAATTAAGCTTTCTTTCTCCACCACATAAAATATTTCAATTATTCACCATATAAAATGTTAAGGGATGAAATCTATGAGTATGACAAGTGTTGGGTGGTATAAAATTACAATTTTACCCTCAAGTGGTAAAATGACCATTTTGCCCCTACATCATGAAAATTCCATTTTGACTCCAAATCGATTCTCGAACTCCGAATCACAATATTAAATCAATATGGGAATTTAAAATTCTAAATTTCATCTTAAAATCTTTATTTGGTCTAGTTCGAGGCTTAATTCAACTTAGTTGTACCATTTAGTACACTATTGTCTTTTGACGATTTTTCGGGGCTTTCCAAGTATGCAAGCATATTGTCAATCACATGAATGATATGGCAAGTATTTTATAAGGTTGGGCTTGACATTGGGAGTGCGTATAAGCCGATGATGATGACCCAGCTATGACGATGAATGAAGTGGGGTGGTGTTTGTGTTTATATATATTTATATATGTATATGTGATAGAAAGTTTATGATTATAATATGTGATTGAAATGAATAATGAGAAACTTGATTATTGTCAATGTGTTCACCTTGATGTGCAATATGGTAGGAATGGATTTTGTGGCATGTGAAAATCCCTTAATTGTCATCTGCCCTGAATCTCGTTGCAGAGAGAAACTCTTAGGTGGTGGGGGCACAAACCAGCCCTGTTTCTCGATGCAGCGAAAATGGATTCTCATTGCAGCGAGAAACTCTCAGGCAGTCCTAAAATTTTAGTGCAGTACTTCCAATTTGATAATGATTTTGACCACTTTTCGTTCATAATTGGGAAAAGTGGTAAACATAAAAGTTTGTAGCCAGCCTCTTAGCTTTCTAATGGTCAAAAATCATGTCAATCTAACTTATGTAGTGGGAGATATAGTTGAAAAATTGAAACATATGCAAACCAAGAATGTTTCTCGCTACGGCGAGAAACTTGCTGTCATGCTTGCTACCTTGCTTGATTTTGACATATTTTTCACCCATTTAACTTCATGGATTGATCATGGGTTTTTGAAACACTATGAGGTTACTAATCAAATTTTGAAATGAGGGGTTTTTAGTAAGAAATTAAATCAATTGCATTGTTTTTGAAACAAGTGCATCTTAATTTCCAAGTTCTCCTTATCGATTGCTTGTTCCCTTCTTATGTTCACTCACTGAGTTTTATACTCACGTTTTTAAACTTCATGTTTTCAGATTTGGAGGTAGTTGGGACCTAGATTGAGTTGTCCATATATGCTTGTCTTCTTGGTAGGTACTATGGCATCTCAGTAGCAATACCTTCACTTAAAGTCACTCCGCTGATGGTTAAGAGTCTGTTACTTGTGAACACGTATATGTAATGTAATCTGCTAGGATCCATGTTATAAGTCAAATATGTATATTTGATTACTGATGCCACTATGAGTTGGCAAATGGGTGACATTATTTTGACATAATAAAATGGTGAGTATTGGGTCATTATAAAACGTTATTGAAATATTTTTAGTTGAGAATTACAATATGTGGTTTTAAAAATGATGGTTGGGAATAATGATGGAGATTACATAAATAGGCTTGCTTGGGCTTAGTGGGCTATGCCCATTGGGCCCATGTGTCAATCATGGCCCTAGATTTAAGTTGTGACAAAAAGCCCATTTACTCACTTTATATGGTTTTATAATCTTATAAATGATTTCAATTTGAATTCTTTTTTCAGTTTTGGTTAAAAGAGATCGTAGTTCCTTGTTTGTATTGGGAAACGTGAAGCAAAAATTATCCATTGAGAAGAAAAGTCTATTTATAGCCACTCATGCCCTCAAAAGCCTATTTACTCACTTCATATGGTTTTATACTCTTATAAATGATTTTAATTTGATTTTTTTTTTCATTTTTGGTTAAAAGAGATCATAGTTTGTTGTTTGCATTGGAAAACGTGAAGCGAAAACCATCCATTGACAAGAAAAGTCTATTTATAGTCACTGATGCCCTTGAAAGCCTCGTTAGTCACTTTAAATAGTTTTATAATCATATAAATAATTTTAAAATTAAAATTTTCTCTTTTTGATTAAAACAAATCGTAATTCGATGTATGCATCATGAAAGATGAAGCAAAAACCATTCATTAACAAAAAAAGTCCATTTATAGTCACTCATGCCCTCAAAAGCCATCTTTCTCCCTTTAAGTGGATTTATAACTTTTAAAATGATTTTAAATTAAATTTTATTCACACTTTTAGTTAAAATAAATCATAATTTGATGTTTGCATTGGGAGACGTGAATCGAAAAGCCATCCATTAACAAGAAAAGTCTATTTATAGGCACTCATATATTCAAAAGCCTTATTACTAGTTTTAAGTGGTTTTAGAACTTTTTAAATGGTTTTAAATTGAATTTTTTTTTACATTTTCAGTGAAGAAAGATTATAATTTGATGTGTCCATCAGGAAACATGAAGAAAAAGCCATCAATTGACAAGAAAAGTCCAGTTATAGTCACTCATGCCTTCAAAAGCCTTGTTATTCTCTTTAAGTTGATTTATAACTTTATAAATATTTTTAAATTGAATATTTTTTTCATTTTTGGTTAAAACAGATCATAACATATTGTTTGCATCAGAAAACGTGAAGAAAAAGCCATCCTTTGACAAGAAAAGTTCAGGTATAGTAACTCATGCCTTTGACAGCCTTGTTACTCGCTTTAAGTGGATTTATAACTTTTGAAATGATTTTAAATTGAATTTTTTTGTAGCTTTCATTAAAACAAATCATGATTTGTTGTTTTCATCAGGAAGCGTGAAACAAAAGCCATCCATTGACAAGAAATGTATATTTATAGTCACTAATGCTTGCAAAAGCCTATTTACTCGATTCAGATGGTTTTCTAATCTTATAAATGATTTCAATTTGAATGTTTTTCATTTTTGGTTAAAACAGATCATAGTTTGTTGTTTGCATTGGGAAACGTGTAGTGAAAACCATCCATTGACAGAAAAAGTCTATTTATTGTCACTTATTCCCTCGAAAGCCTAATTAGTCACTCTAAATGGTTTTATAATCATATAATTGATTTAAAATTTGAATTATACTCATTTTTTATTTAAATGGATCATAATTCAATGTTTGCATAGCGAAACGTGAAGCAAAAGCCATCCATTAACAAGACAAGTCCATTTATAGTCACTCATGCCTTCGAAAGCCTTCTTACACCTTTTTAGAGGATTTATAACCTTTTAAATGATTTTAAATTATTTTTTTTACATTTTTTGTTAAAACAAATCATAATTTGATATTTGCATTGGGAGAAATGAAGCGAAAACCATCCATTGACAAGAAAAGTCTATTTATAAACACTCATACCTTCCAAAGCCTTCTCACATCCTTTAAGTGGATTTATAACCATTTAAATGATTTTAAATTGAATTCTTTTACATTTTTCATTAAAACAGATCATAATTTGATGTTTGCATCACGAAACGTGAAGCACAAGCCATCCATTGACAAGAAAAGTCCATTTATAGTCATTCATGCCTTTGAAAGCCTTTTTACTCCCTTTAAGTGGATTTATAACTTTTTAAATGATTTTAAATTATTTTTTTTTACATTTTTGGTTAAAATAGATCATAATTTGATGTTTGCATCAGGAGACGTGAAACGAAAGCTATCCATTGACAACAAAAGTCTATTTATAGGCACTCATACCTTCCAAAGCCTTATTACTTGCTTTAAGTGGTTTTGAAACTTTTTAAATGATTTTAAATGAATATTTTTTTTACATTTTTACTTAAAAAATATCATAATTTGATGTTTGCATCGAGAAACATGAAGAAAAAGCCATCCATTGACAACAAAACTCTAGTTATAGTCAATCATGCCTTCAAAATCCTTGTTATTCTCTTTAAGTGGATTTATAACTTTATAAATGATTTTAAATTGAATTTCTTTTATGGTTTTGGTTAAAACAGATCATAATTTAATGTTTGCGTCAAGAAACATGAAACAAAAGCCATCCCTTGACAAGAAAAGTCTATTTGTAGTCACTAATGCCTTTAAAAGCCTATTTGCTCCCTTCAGATGGTTTTATAATCTTATAAATGATTTTAATTTGAATTTTTTAAAAATTTTTATTAAAAGAGATCATAGTTTGTTGTTTGCATTAGGAAACGTGAAGCGAAAACCATCCATTGACAAGAAAAGTCCATTTATAGTCACTCATACCATCAAAAGCCTATTTTCTCACTTCATATGATTTTATAATCTTATAAATGATTTTAATTTGAATTTTTTTTCATTTTTGGTTAAAAAAGATCATAGTTTGTTGTTTGCATTGCGAAACCCGAAGCGAAAAACCATCAATTTACAAGAAAAGTCTATTTATAACCACTCATGCCCTCGAAAGCCTAGTTAGCCTCTTTAAATAGTTTTATAATCGTATAAATGATTTTAAAATTTAATTTTTCTCTTTTTTGATTAAAAGAGATCATAATTTGATGTTTGCGTCATAAAACATGAAGCAAAAGCCATTCATTGACAAGAAAAGTCTAGTAATAGTCACTCATGCCTTTGAAAGTGTTATTATTCTCTTTAATTGGATTTATAACTTTATAAGTGATTTCAAATTGAATTTTTTTTTTCAGTTTTAGTTAAAGCATATCATAACTTGTTGTTTGCATTGGAAAATGTGAAGAAAAGCCTTCCATTAATAAGAAAAGTCCAAGTATAGTAGCTCATGCCTTCGATAGCCTTGTTACTCACTTTAAGCGGATTTATTACTTTTTAAATAATTTTGAATTGAATTTCTTTTGCATTGTTGGTTAAAACAGATCGTAATTTGATGTTTGCATTGAGAAACATGAAGTGGAAGCTATCCATTGACAAGAAAAGTCCATTTATAGTCACTCTTGACTTCAAAAGCCTATTTGTTTGCTTCAAATGGTTTTATAATCTAATAAATGATTTCAAATTCAATTATTTTTCATTTTTAGTTAAAACAGATTATAATTTGTTATTTCCATCAAAAAACATGAAGCGAAAACCATCCATTGACAAGAAAAGTCCATTTATAATCACTAATGCATTCGAAAGCCTAGTTAGTTCCTTTAAAAGGTTTTATAATCTTTTGAATGATTTTAAAATTGAATTATTCTCATTTTTGGTTAAAACAAATCATAATTTGATGTTTGCATCATGAAACTTGGAGCAAAAGCTATCCATTGACAAGAAAAGTCCTTTTATAGGCATTTATACCTTCAAAAGTCTTGTTACTCACTTTAAGTGGTTTTAAAACTTTTTAAATGATTTTGAAAGAAATTTGTTTTATATTTTCAATTAAAAAAGATCATAATTTGATGTTGCATTAGAAACGTGAAGAAAAAGCCATCCATTGATAAGAAAAGTCTAGTTATAGTCACTCATGCTTTTGAAATCCTTGTTATTCTCTTTAACTGGATTTATAACTTTACAAATGATTTTAGACTAAATTTCTTTTCCATTTTTGGTTAAAGCAGATCATAACATTTTGTTTGCATTAGAAAACGTGAGGAAAAAGCCATCCATTGACAAGAAAAGTCTAGTTCTAGTAACTCATGCCTTTGAAAGCCTTATTACTCGCTTTAAGTGGATTTATAACTTTTTAAATGATTTTAAATTGAATTTGTTTTATGGTTTTGGATGAAACAGATTACAATTTGATGTTTACATCGAGAAATGTGAAACAAAAGCCATCCATTGACAATCAAAGTCTATTTATAGTAACTAATTCCTTCAAAAGCCTATTTACTCACTTTAGATGGTTTTTATAATCTTATAAATAATTTCAGTTTGAATCCTTTTCATTTTTGGCTAAAAGATATCATAGTTTGTTGTTTGCATTGGGAAATGTGAAGCAAAAACCATCCATTGGCAAGAAAAGTCTATTTATAGTCACTCATGCCTTTAAAAGCCTATTTACTCCCTTCATATGGTTTTATAATTTTATAAATGATTTCAATTTGAATTTTTTCTCATTTTTGGTTAAAAGAGATCATAGTTTGTTGTTTGCATTGGGAAACGTGAAGCGAAAACCATCCATTGACAAGAAAAGTCTATTTATAGTCACACTCATCCCTCGAAAGCCTAGTTAGTTACTTTAAATGGTTTTATAATCGTATAAATGATTTTAAAATTAAATTTTTCTCTTTTCTGATTAAAACAGTACATAATTTGATGTTTGCATTACGAAACGTGAAACAAAAGCCATCCATTGACAATAAAAGTCCATTTATAGTCACTCATGCCTTTGAAAGCCTTCTTACTCCTTTTAAGTGGATTTATTACATTTTAAATGATTTTAAATTAGTTTTTTTTTTACATTTTCAATTAAAAAAGATCATAATTTGATGTTTGCATTGAGAAACATGAAGAAAAAGCTATCCGTTGACAAGAAAAGTCAAGTTATAGTCACTTATGCCTTCAAAAGCCTTGTTATTCTCTTTAATTGGATTTATAACTTTATAAGTGATTTCAAATTGAATTTTTTTTATTGTTGGTTAAAGCAGATCTTAACTTGTTGTTTGCATCGAAAAATGTAAAGAAAAAGCCATTCATTGATAAGAAAAGTCCAAGTATAGTAACTCATGCTTTTGACAGCCTTGTTACTCGCTTTAAGTGGATTTATAACTTTTGAAATGATTTTAAATTGAATTTATTTTATATTTTTGGTTAAAACAAATCATAATTTGATGTTTTCATTGAGAAACGTGAAACAGAAGCAATCCATTGACAAGAAATGTCTATTTATAGTAATTAATGCCTGCAAAAGCCTATTTACTTGCTTCAGATGGTTTTCTAATCTTACAAATAATTTTAATTTGAATTTTTTTTTCATTTTTGGTTAAAACAGATCATAATTTGTTATTTGTGTTAGGAAAAGTGAAGTGACCACCATCCATTGAAAGGAAAAGTCCATTTATAGTCACTCATACCTTCAAAAGCCTAGTTAGTCACTTTACATGGTTTTATAATCGTATAAATGATTTTAAAATTGAATTTTTTTCTCTTTTTTGGTTAAAAGTGATCATAATTTGATGTTTGCACATGGAAATGTGAGGAAAAAGTCATACGTTCACAAGAAAAGTCTATTTATAATCACTCATGCCTTCGAAAGCCTTATTACTCCGTTTAAGTGGATTTATAACTTTTTAAATGATTTTAAATTGAATTTTTTTTACATTGTTGGTTAAAACAGATCGTAATTTGATGTTTGCATTGAGAAATGTGAACTGAAAGCAATCCATTGACAAGAAAAGTCCATTGATTGTCACTCATGACTTCAAAAGCCTTTTTACTCACTTTAAATGATGTTATAATCTTATAAATGATTTCAAATTCAATTTCTTTTTCATTTTTAGTTAAAAAAGGTTATAATTTGTTATTTCCATCAAGAAACATGAAGCAAAAACCATCAATTGATAAGAAAAGTCCATTTATAGTCACTAATGTCTTTGAAAGCCTAGTTAGTTCCTTTAAAAGGTCTTATAATCTCTTGAATGATTTTAAAATTGAATTATTTTCATTTTTGGTTAAAACAAATCATAATTTGATGTTTGCATCATGAAACATGAAGCGAAAGCCATCTATTAACAAGAAAAGTCCATTTATAGTTACTCATGCCTTCGAAAGCCTTTTCACTCATTTTAAGTGGATTTATAACTTTTTAAATGATTTTAAATTAAATTTTTTTACATTTTTGGTTAAGACAGATCATAATTTGATGTTTGCATTGAGAAACGTGAAGCAAAAGCCATTCATTGACAGTAAAAGTCTATTTATTGGCATGTTGTGATACCTCAACTTTTATGGGCTTGTAACTAAGTATAGATGTAATAATATGAGCTTAGGGTAGTTTCGTCATTTTCTCTAATAAGCTTCCAGAAAAAAGTTTTATGATATTTTAAGGCTTAAATGGGTATAAGACTGCATAAATGATGTGTGCTGATGAAAACACGAAGAAAACTAGAAGTTTCAATAATTTTCATAATAGGGGCAAAATGGTCATTTTTCACCTCGGGTTAAAATTTTAAGTTTTTATGAACCCAAGCATGTTTAGACCATTATGGATATTGTCCCAGTGTTAAAAGAGCAAAAAGATTGCATAAAAGATTAGAAGAGAGTAAGTTAATTGGTGGAGGGGTATTTTCATAATTTTAAAGGAAAGGATAAGATTGCCTATAAATACCTTGAATTTCCAACAGCTTCTTGAATTTTCCAGCAGATGGTCTTCTTCTTTCCTTCTCCTCTCTCATGTTTCTTCAAACTCCATGGAAGCTTGATTTTCAAACTTCCACAACTTTCTCTCTCTAGCTCCAATTTTCATGCTTTTGGTGTACCCTTCCATAAACCCTTGTGCTATTTCATCTTTTCACTTCAAAAACCTTGAAATATCTTGTTTTCACACTTTCTCTCACTAGTTGGCCATTTTAGAAAGAGAAAGAGAGAATCACTCCATTGATTTGGAAGCTATTGGAAGAGAATCCGACTACAAAGGAACCCTAGGGTGAGTGATGCACCAAGTTTGATTCTTAATTGCAAAAAATGGCTAGTAATTATGATTTATGAGCTGTTTTATTGTTTAGTATGTTTATTACTTTTTAGTGATTAAGATAGTGAACATAGATAGCCATTTGAAGTGATAATTGAAAACTAGCTAAGAGATAGCTTTTAGAGTTCATAGTGTGTAAATTGATCTATTGTTTATGTTAATGTGATCCTAGGTTTTTAAGGAAGCACCATCATTTCAATTGGATCATTAGGGGAATTTGAGTCAACTAAAGGTTCTACAATCAATTAGTGAGTGGACTACTAATCAAAATTGTTTTGGGAATATGACTGTTTTGAGCAAAGTGTTTGATTGATTTTATACAACTTTTCTCAAAATGAATGCCTTGGG